>NC_072396.2:22715000-23016944 GCF_028885625.2 Pongo pygmaeus
TACATGTGCGCAATCTGCAGGTTAGTTACATATGTATACATGTGCCATGCTGGTGCGCTGCACCCACTAACTCGTCATCTAGCATCAGGTATATCTCCCAATGCTATCCCTCCCCCCTCCCCCCACCCCACAACAGTCTCCAGAGTGTGATGTTCCCCTTCCTGTGTCCATGTGCTCTCATTGTTCAATTCCCACCTATGAGTGAGAATATGCGGTGTTTGGTTTTTTGTTCTTGCGATAGTTTACTGAGAATGATGATTTCCAATTTCATCCATGTCCCTACAAAGGACATGAACTCATCATTTTTTATGGCTGCATAGTATTCCATGGTGTATATGTGCCACATTTTCTTAATCCAGTCTATCATTGTTGGACATTTGGGTTGGTTCCAAGTCTTTGCTATTGTGAATAATGCCGCAATAAACATACGTGTGCATGTGTCTTTATAGCAGCATGATTTATAGTCCTTTGGGTATATACCCAGTAATGGGATGGCTGGGTCAAATGGAATTTCTAGTTCTAGATCCCTGAGGAATCGCCACACTGACTTCCACAAGGGTTGAACTAGTTTCCAGTCCCACCAACAGTGTAAAAGTGTTCCTATTTCTCCACATCCTCTACAGCACCTTTTGTTTCCTGACTTTTTAATGATCGCCATTCTAACTGGTGTGAGATGGTATCTCATTGTGGTTTTGATTTGCATTTCTCTGATGGCCAGTGATGGTGAGCATTTTTTCATGTGTTTTTTGGCTGCATAAATGTCTTCTTTTGAGAAGTGTCTGTTCATGTCCTTCGCCCACTTTTTGATGGGGTTGTTTGTTTTTTTCTTGTAAATTTGTTGGAGTTCATTGTAGATTCTGGATATTAGCCCTTTGTCAGATGAGTAGGTTGCGAAAATTTTCTCCCATTTTGTAGGTTGCCTGTTCACTCTGATGGTAGTTTCTTTTGCTGTGCAGAAGCTCTTTAGTTTAATTAGATCCCATTTGTCAATTTTGGCTTTTGTTGCCATTGCTTTTGGTGTTTTAGACATGAAGTCCTTGCCCATGCCTGTGTCCTGAATGGTAATGCCTAGGTTTTCTTCTAGAGTTTTTATGGTTTTAGGTCTAACGTTTAAGTCTTTAATCCATCTTGAATTGATTTTTGTATAAGGTGTAAGGAAGGGATCCAGTTTCAGCTTTCTCCATATGGCTAGCCAGTTTTCCCAGCACCATTTATTAAATAGTGAATCCTTTCCCCATTTCTTGTTTTTCTCAGGTTTGTCAAAGATCAGATAGTTGTAGATATGTGGCGTTATTTCTGAGGGCTCTGTTCTGTTCCATTGGTCTATATCTCTGTTTTGGTACCAGTACCATGCTGTTTTGGTTACTGTAGCCTTGTAGTATAGTTTGAAGTCAGGTAGTGGGATGCGTCTGGCTTTGTTCTTTTGGCTTAGGATTGACTTGGCGATGTGGGCTCTTTTTTGGTTCCATGTGAACTTTAAAGTAGTTTTTTCCAATTCTGTGAAGAAAGTCATTGGTAGCTTGATGGGGATGGCATTGAATCTATAAATTACCTTGGGCAGTATGGCCATTTTCACGATGTTGATTCTTCCTACCCATGAGCATGGAATGTTCTTCCATTTGTTTGTATCCTCTTTTATTTCATTGAGCAGTGGTTTGTAGTTCTCCTTGAAGAGGTCCTTCACATCCCTTGTAAGTTGGATTCCTAGGTATTTTATTCTCTTTGAAGCAATTGTGAATGGGAGTTCACTCATGATTTGGCTCTCTGTTTGTCTGTTATTGATGCATAAGAATGCTTGTGATTTTTGTACATTGATTTTGTATCCTGAGACTTTACTGAAGTTGCTTATCAGCGTAAGGAGATTTTGGGCTGAGACAATGGGGTTTTCTAGATATACAATCATGTCGTCTGCAAACAGGGACAATTCGACTTCCTCTTTTCCTAATTGAATACCCTTTATTTCCTTCTGCTGCCTAATTGCCCTGACCAGAACTTCCAACACTATGTTGAATAGAAGTGGTGAGAGAGGGCATCCCTGTCTTGTGCCAGTTTTCAAAGGGAAGGCTTCCAGTTTTTGCCCATTCAGTATGATATTGGCTGTGGGTTTGTCATAGATAGCTCTTATTATTTTGAGATACATCCCATCAATACCTAATTTATTGAGAGTTTTTAGCATGAAGCGTTGTTGAATTTTGTCAAAGGCCTTTTCTGCATCTATTGAGATAATCATGTGGTTTTTGTCTTTGGTTCTGTTTATATGCTGGATTACATTTATTGATTTGCGTATATTGAACCAGCCTTGCATCCCAGGGATGAAGCCCACTTGATCATGATGGATAAGCTTTTTGATGTGCTGCTGGATTCTGTTTGCCAGTATTTTATTGAGGATTTTTGCATCAATGTTCATCAAGGATATTGGTCTAAAATTCTCTTTTTTGGTTGTGTCTCTGCCCGGCTTTGGTATCAGGATGATGCTGGCCTCATAAAATGAGTTAGGGAGGATTCCCTCTTTTTCTATTGATTAGAATAGTTTCAGAAGGAATGGTACCAGTTCCTCCTTGTACCTCTGGTAGAATTCGGCTGTGAACCCATCTGGTCCTGGACTTTTTTTGGTTGGTAAGCTATTGATTATTGCCACAATTTCAGCTCCTGTTATTGGTCTATTCAGAGATTCAACTTCTTCCTGGTTTAGTCTTGGGAGGGTGTATGTGTTGAGGAATTTATCCATTTCTTCTAGATTTTCTAGTTTATTTGTGTAGAGGTGTTTGTAGTATTCTCTGATGGTAGTTTGTATTTCTGTGGGATCGGTGGTGATATCCCCTTTATCATTTTTTATTGCATCTATTTGATTCTTCTCTCTTTTTTTCTTTATTAATCTTGCTAGCGGTCTATCAATTTTGTTGATCCTTTCAAAAAACCAGCTCCTGGATTCATTAATTTTTTGAAGGGTTTTTTGTGTCTCTATTTCCTTCCGTTTTGCTCTGATTTTAGTTATTTCTTGCCTTCTGCTAGCTTTTGAATGTGTTTGCTCTTGCTTTTCTAGTTCTTTTAATTGTGATGTTAGGGTGTCAATTTTGGATCTTTCCTGCTTTCTCTTATGGGCATTTAGTGCTATAAATTTCCCTCTACACACTGCTTTGAATGCATCCCAGAGATTCTGGTATGTTGTGTCTTGGTTCTCGCTGGTTTCAAAGAACATCTTTATTTCTGCCTTCATTTTGTTATGTACCCAGTAGTCATTCAGGAGCAGGTTGTTCAGTTTCCATGTAGTTGAGCAGTTTCGAGTGAGATTCTTAATCCTGAGTTCTAGCTTGATTGCACTGTGATCTGAGAGATAGTTTGTTATAATTTCTGTTCTTTTACATTTACTGAGGAGAGCTTTACTTCTAAGTATGTGGTCAGTTTTGGAATAGATGTGGTGTGGTGCTGAAAAAAATGTGTATTCTGTTGATTTGGGGTGGAGAGTTCTGTAGATGTCTATTAGGTCCGCTTGGTGCAGAGCTGAGTTCAATTCCTGGGTATCGTTGTTGACTTTCTGTCTCGTTGATCTGTCTAATGTTGACAGTGGGGTGTTAAAGTCTCCCATTATTAATGTGTGGGAGTCTAAGTCTCTTTGTAGGTCACTCAGGACTTGCTTTATGAATCTGGGTGCTCCTGTATTGGGTGCATATATATTTAGGATAGTTAGCTCTTCTTGTTGAATTGATCCCTTTACTATTATGTAATGGCCTTCTTTGTCTCTTTTGATCTTTGTTGGTTTAAAGTCTGTTTTATCAGAGACTAGGATTGCAACCCCTGCCTTTTTTTGTTTTCCATTTGCTTGGTAGATCTTCCTCCATCCTTTTATTTTGAGCCTATGTGTGTCTCTGCACGTGAGATGGGTTTCCTGAATACAGCACACTGATGGGTCTTGAGTCTTTATCCAATTTGCCAGTCTGTGTCTTTTAATTGGAGCATTTAGTCCATTTACATTTAAAGTTAATATTGTTATGTGTGAATTTGATCCTGTCATTATGATGTTGGCTGGTTATTTTGCTCGTTAGTTGATGCAGTCTCTTCCTAGTCTCGATGGTCTTTACATTTTGGCATGATTTTGCAGTGGCTGGTACCGGTTGTGCCTTTCCATGTTTAGCGCTTCCTTCAGGAGCTCTTTTAGGGCAGGCCTGGTGGTGACAAAATCTCTCAGCATTTGCTTGTCTGTAAAGGATTTTATTTCTCCTTCACTTATGAAGCTTAGTTTGGCTGGATATGAAATTGTGGGTTGAAAATTCTTTTCTTTAAGAATGTTGAATATTGGCCCCCACTCTCTTCTGGCTTGTAGGGTTTCTGCCGAGAGATCCGCTGTTAGTCTGATGGGCTTCCCTTTGAGGGTAACCCGACCTTTCTCTCTGGCTGCCCTTAACGTTTTTTCCTTCATTTCAACTTTGGTGAATCTGACAATTATGTGTCTTGGAGTTGCTCTTCTCGAGGAGTATCTTTGTGGCGTTCTCTGTATTTCCTGAATCTGAATGTTGGCCTGCCTTGCTAGATTGGAGAAGTTCTCCTGGATAATATCCTGCAGAGTGTTTTCCAACTTGGTTCCATTCTCCCCGTCACTTTCAGGTACACCAATCAGACGTAGATTTGGTCTTTTCACATAGTCCCACGTTTCTTGGAGGCTTTGCTCGTTTCTTTTTATTCTTTTTTCTCTAAACTTCCCTTCTCGCTTCATTTCATTCATTTCATCTTCCATGGCTGATACCGTTTCTTCCATTTGATCGCATCGGCTCCTGAGGCTTCTGCATTCTTCACGTAGTTCTCGAGCCTTGGTTTTCAGCTCCATCAGCTCCTTTGAGCACTTCTCTGTATTGATTATTCTAGTTATACATTCTTCTAAATTTTTTTCAAAGGTTTCAACTTCTTTGCCTTTGGTTTGAATATCCTCCGGTAGCTCGGAGTAATTTGATCATCTGAAGCCTTCTTCTCTCAGCTCGTCAAAGTCATTCTCCGTCCAGCTTTGTTCCGTTGCTGGTGAGGAACTGCGTTCCTTTGGAGGAGGAGAGGCACTCTGCTTTTTAGAGTTTCCAGTTTTTCTGCTCTGTTTTTTCCCCATCTTTGTGGTTTTATCTACTTTTGGTCTTTGATGATGGTGATGTACAGATGGGTTTTTGGTGTGGATGTCCTTTCTGTTAGTTTTCCTTCTAACAGGACCCTCAGCTGCAGGTCTGTTGGAGTACCTGGCCGGCCATGTGAGGTGTCAGTCTGCCCCTGCTGGGGGGTGCCTCCCAGTTAGGCTGCTCGGGGGTCAGGGGTCAGGGACCCACTTGAGGAGGCAGTCTGCCCGTTCTCAGATCTCCAGCTGCGTGCTGGGAGAACCACTGCTCTCCTCACAGCTGTCAGACAGGGACATTTAAGTCCGCAGAGGTTACGGCTGTCTTTTTGTTTGTCTGTGCCCTGCCCCGAGAGGTGGAACCTACAGAGGCAGGCAGGCCTCCTTGAGCTGTGGTGGGCTCCACCCAGTTCGAGCTTCCCGGCTGCTTTGTTTACCTAAGAGAGCCTGGGCAATGGAGGGCGCCCCTCCCGCAGCCTGGCTGCTGCCTTGCTGTTTGATCTCAGACTGCTGTGCTAGCAATCAGCGAGACTCCGTGGGTGTAAGACCCTCTGAGCCAGGTGCGGCCTATAATCTCCTGGTGCACCATTTCCTAAGCCCGTCGGAAAAGCACAGTATTCGGGTGGGAGTGGCCCGATTTTCCAGGTGCCGTCTGTCACCCCTGGAAAGGGAACTCCCTGACCCCTTGCGCTTCCCGAGTGAGGCAATGCCTCACCCCTGCTTTGGCTGGCGCACGGTGTGCTCACCCATTGACCTGCGCCCACTGTCTGGCACTCCCTAGTGAGATGAACACGGTACCTTAGATGGAAATGCAGAAATCACCCGTCTTCTGCATCGCTCACACTGGGAGCTGTAGACCGGAGCTGTTCCTATTCGGCCATCTTGGCTCCTTTTTTAATTATTGCCTTTTTAAAAAATTAATTAATTAATTTTTTTTTTACAGTTTTTCCTTTGCATAACATTTTTTGTTGTTGTTGCTAATGACAGTTTAGATAGCATGTTGTAGCAACTCTGGATTCTGATTTATTTTTCTGAGGCTTTTTTTTTTTTTTAAACCAAAAGTAACTGTCGTAACTTATACTGCCGAATAGATCTTCTCTGTGGTATGCAGCTGTCGATGTCTCCACTCAGTTTTTTAACTCTTATTTGTAGTTATTAGCCTCACTTCCTGATGGTTGTCCCTGTGTCTACATAGCTTAGTGCTCAATCAGTGATTAGGTCAGAGCTTGTGCTTAAACACCTTGAGTCTATAGGGCTTCTACCCTCTGCCAGTTGCTCTGTGTGTGGGTTGGGAGCACCTTCAAAGTTATAGCCAGTTCTCAGTCCACCTTCAATTTCACCTTCCACCAGGCCCTCACTGGTCTTCCCTGCACATGTGCCTAGTTTCCCAGTCAGCCAGGGATGTGTGGAGTGCTTATTTGGCCCTTCTATTACTATTTCAGTTACAGGATCTCTCTTTTAAATTTCTGACTGGGGTTTCCTTGTTAGTTTTCTACTAAGTTGGCTATTCAAAAATTTTTAAAAAAAATTTTGTGGGTACGTAGTAGGTGTATGTATTTATGAGGTACATAAGATATTTCAGTACAGGCATAGAATGTGTAATAATCACATCAGAGTAAATGGGGTATCCATAGCCTCAAGCATTTATCCTTTCTTCATGTTACAGACAATCCAAGTATACAGTTTTAGTTATTTTTAAATCTATAAAAAGTTGTTGACTGTAGTCACCCTGTTATGCTGTCAAATAGTAGATCTTATTCATTCTATCTAACTATATTTTTGTACCCATTAACCATCCCCACTTACCTTGACCCAGTACCCTTCTCAGCCTCATTCTACTCTCTGTCTCCATGAGTTCAATTGTTTTCGTTTTTAGCTCCCACAAATAAGTGAGAACATGTGAAGTTTTCTTTCTGGGGCTGGCTTATTTCACTTAATATTCTCTAGTTTCATCCATGTAGTTGTAAATGACAGGATTTCATTCTTTTTTATGGCTTAATTGTACTCCATTGTATATATATACCACATTTTCTTTATCCATTTGTCTGTTGATGAACACATAGGTTGCTTCTAAATCTTGGCTATTGTGAACAGTTCTACAATAAACACAGGAGTGCAGATGTTTCTTCGATGTACTGATTTTCTTTCTTTTAGGTATATACCCAGCAGTGGGATTGCTGGACTGTAAGGTAGCTCTCTTTTTAGTTGTTTGAGGAACCTCCAAACTGTTCTCCATAGTGGTTGTACTAATTTACATTCCCAGTAACAAAGTACAAGGGTTCTCTTTTCTCAACAACCTCACGAGAATTTGTTTTTGCCTGTCTTTTGAATAAAAGCCATTTTAACTGGTTGCTGGACTGTAAGGTAGCTCTTTTTTTAGTTGTTTGAGCAATCTCCAAACTGTTCTCCATAGTGGTTGTAGTAATTTACATTCCCAGTAACAGAGTACGAGGGTTCTCTTTTCTCAACAACCTCACCAGAATTTGTTTTTGCCTGTCTTTTGAATAAAAGCCATTTTAACTGGGGTAAGATGATATCTCATTGTAATTTTTGATTTGCATTTCTCTGATAATCATTGATGTTGTGCACCTTTTCATATACCTGTTTGCCTTTTGTATGTCTTCATTTGAGAAATGTCTATTCAGATCTTTGTGTCTATGTGTCTGTTTTTATGCCAATATGATGCCATTTTGGTTACTATAGCTCTGTAGTATAATTTGAAGTTAAGTAACGTGATTCTTCCAATTTTGTTGATTTTGCTCAGGATAACATTGGCTATTCTGGATCTTTTGTGGTTCCATATAAATTTTAGGAATTTTTTTCTATTTCTGTGAAGAATGTCATTGATATTTTGATGGGGATTACAGTGAATCTGTAGATTGCTTTTGGTAGTATGGGCATTTTCACAGTATTGATTCTTCTAATCCATTAACATGGAATATCTATTTTTTTGTGTCCTCTTCAATTTCTTGCATCAATGTTTTTATAGTTTTCATTGTAGAGACCTTTCACTTCTTTAGTTAAGTTTATTCCTAGGTATTTTATTTTATTCATAGCTATTGTAAATGAGATTATTTTCTTGACTTCTTTTACAGATTGCTTTCTCTTAGAATATAGAAATGCTACTGATATTTGTATGTTGATTTTGTATCCTGCAACTTTACTCTATTTATCATTTTAATAGTTTCTTTGGTAGAATCTTTCGGTTTTTCCAAATATAAGATCATATTGTCTACAAACAAGGGTAATTTGACTTCTTTCTTTCTAATTTGGATGTCCCTTATTTCCTTCTGTTGTCTGATTGCTCTAGCTAGGACTTTTAGTACTATGTTGAATAATAGTGGTAAAAGTGGGCATCCTTGTCTTGTCTAGATCTTAGAGGAAAGGCTTTCAGTTTTTTCCCATTCAGTGTGATACTAACTGTGGCTCTGTCATATATGACTATTACTGTGTTGAGGTATATTCCTTCTATACCCAGTTTTTTGAGGATTTTTATCCTGAAACGACGTTGAATTTTATTAAATGCTTCTTTAGCATCAGTTTACATGATCATATGCCCCCGTGTTTCTTTCCACTGTGATAGGGCAGCACTGAGTTCCAGTGCAAAGTCCCACAATCACCATACTCTCCTTCCCCCAAGCACAGAGGTTTGTGCCTCTGTGCCCATGTGGCTGCTGCTGGGGAATGAGGGAAGGATGGTGTAGGCAATTCAAGACTGGCTTTCCTACCCTCTTCAGTGCCTCTTTCCTTGATGTGATGTTAAAACCAGGTATTGTGATTGTTCACCTGGATTTTGGTTCTTATGAAGATGCTTTGTGTGTGTGTGTGGCTAGTTGTTCAATTTGGTGTTCCTGCAGGGAGGACACTTGCTGGAGGTTTCTACAGCCTTCTTGCTCTGCTTCATCCTCTATGTTGGCCATTTTTATCTGACAAAGCTGTGGCTTTTCACTGCCACCCCCAGTTGAGTCTACCCACTGGGGCAGCAAAGCTGCTGATTTCCCAGCCAGCCTTTTTCTGACAAAACTAAGGTCTCACTGAGCTAGGAGGGACAGGAGTAGTCTCAGGCAAAAAGGCCATAGTGCCTGCTCTACTTAATGCCAAGTTCTAGCAGTTTTTCAATATTAAATTTTGTTTAATTTATTGCTCCCCTTGATGAATTCCCAGATTCCTAAAATGGTTATTTGTTGACAATGTTGTCCAGTTTTATACTTGGTTTTTGTAGAAATGATTTGTCAACCTTCTCATGGCTTTATACCTGCAAGCCTGGCTTCCATGGGTTACAATTTTTTTTGTCATGGTCCACTTTTTAACCTTGGCTAATATTCTGATTTCTAGATCTTTGACTGGCTGTTTTTATGCTGCCTAGTCTTTTGCTACTCTCCCTTTCAAGTCCCTGTTCTGTCCTGGCTTCTAGAAACTCTGAGCCCCTGTGCTTTCCCTTGGCTTATGTGGTGATTACCAGTTCTCCCTCTCATGTTTCCATCTGGCCATCCCTGCTCTCTGCCCTTCAAACCTTCCTATAATATGCACCTGAAAAATTCATTGGAGGTTACTGACTTTAAGAGGTAGGCCTAAAGCTGAATCTCTGCCCTACCTAACCCTGACTCCAGTCAAAAGCACAAAGGAAAACAGCTTTAGAACTGCTTTGAAAAATGATAGATAATGGTTTAAAGCCATTCGCTCCACTGTCTTTGGTTCTTTCCTCTCATCACGTTATTTCTCAGTCCACCTATCCTGTTTCATTCCCAATCTAAATTATTCAATAGTTTTAGATTTAGGCTTCTTAAATCCAATACTCAAATCTGATGACTTTGGCAAATGATTTCCAGTATCCCTATGACCATCTACATGTAATACGGTAGTCACAGATCTATATAATCTTGCCGTTTAATATTTGCTTCAGATCAGTTCCAACTCTTTTTTAAAAAAAAATCTGTGGAAAATTGAAGGGTTTCACCAATTTTTTGGTGAATTTTCAGGGTCTTCTCAGGGGCTCCTGCATATTGGCAATACAGTCAGTCTAATTGTTTGATTTCAAAATGTCATTATTCATTTAGGTGTGTAGAAAGGCCTGGGTTAGTAATTGAAAAACTCCTAAATGTGTTATCTTTAACATCATCCTAGGATACTGATGAACTGTCAGATTCTAATGGTCTTAACTATTTCTAATATTTTACTTATGCCTTAGAAATATACTGGCTTTGCGGGCTTAGGCAAACTGAGATTTGTGTGGTTTTCTTTTCTGTCACTGAAAAACAAATAGCTCTTTCACAAGGGTATTAAATTGGTTAACTTTTGGGAAAAGTTCTCCAGAAATGGAAATCAGTGCAATGCTTGTAATTCTTGTTTCCTCAGACTACATGTCTATTTCAGGGAAATAACATTTAGAAATTTAAGGTCTTCTTTGCATAGTAAAGGGATATGAGTAAATTCCTTTTCTTTTTTTTTTTTTTTTTTTTTAAAGGAAACATCTGGCTGGTCCTTTTCAGGCATTGTAGAGAATTTTAGCCTCATGATACTCATTGGCTTGAATTGACATCTTTCAGGTCTGAAAATTCATGAGTTAATCGAGTGGGGATCATTCTGGAGTAGCTCTACTACACTAGTTTACTTTGAACAGCATCATGATTATATTTTCACAAAGCCCTGAAATAACATTTTGCTTCTTTGTGGGTATAGGAGATAAAGACCCTTTATCTTTCATTCTCATGGAATCCATTTTAGCTGCACTAATGTGCATTAAGAAGTTTCTAAGACGATGGGAAATGTCAGCAAGAATGAAATTAATTGGGTGGTCATCCCTGAAGGTACATATTTAGGGTTTGGTTCACAGAATTGTCACTTCATCAGCTTGCTTAAAAATAGAGGATTTACTTACTGCTCGGCTTGAGTTGAAAGTAATTTCTTCCCCTGAGGATCACCTTCTTTGACAGAAATTATTTTAAGCCAGCCTCACTGTTAACTCACTCTCATTCCACTGTGACCAAACATGTCTGAATTCTCTATCTTTTGAAAAATATGTAAAAATACATTAAGTGTCTTTATAAATTCTGTTCCTGCCCAGAACTTTTGTTTGCAAACGCATTATCTATAGCATGGAATGGGAGTGATATCATCTGCAGGACGTTAATAAGAAAGCAATAAATACACTATGGCTTTTCCATTCCATATTCCCTAGACTATCTGTAAGAGTTGATAAGAAAAATGTAAAACTTTAGCCTGATGTATGTCTATTTTATATGATCCAAAGAAATAGGTGTACCAATGTCTTTTTCTTCAGATTCTTGTATTTTGGTATTATATTCCTTTTATGTATCTCATTCTCCAGTATAATTTCATCCCCATTATTTTGGGATTTGAAATTTCTCTGAGACCTCTCCCTACCTTATCCACCAAATCCTTTCTCAAACACAGACTGCAGAAGCACCCTAAAGACATAGTAAGAAGAATTTAAAGCACTTGAATGATATTCTCTGTTTATTGAAGTGGATGTATACATACAATAAATTCATTTTAATGGATTTAGTGATCTTCTGTTCAGCACTTACCATTTGGGCAACAGTCAAAGCCCATAAGCAACTTAAAATCTTGTTGGGACATAAGCTGTGCAAACTCAGATGCCTTCAGGGGCCAGTCAGTTAACAAATGGTTGACCTACATGGGTGTAAAAACAGGGAGTGGTGCGGACTGTGGAAAACTAGTAATTACACACACCACTTAAAGGAATTCCAATTCAACAGTTTGTTAAGCCATTTGTTGGGCAAGCAAAACAGTTTTCTGGGAAGATTCAGCCCATTGGGTTGGACTTAGTCTGTGGATAGCCAACTTTTCAGCATTCCATTTATCTATTGCTGTGTGACAAACCTCCCCCAAATTTAGAGTATTGAAACAACAGTCATTATTTTTCTCTCTCATGGTTCTGGGAGTCACTAGGCTCAGCTGCATGGTTCTTGTTTGTGGTTTTTTTTTTTTTTTTTGGACACAGAGTCTCACTCTCTCACCAGGCTGGAGTACATTGGCGTGATCTCGGCTCACTGCAACCTCCGTCTCCCAGGTTCAAGCAATTCTCCTGCCTCAGCCTCCTGAGTAGCTGGGATTACAGGTGCCCGCCACCATGCTGAGCTAATTTTTGTAGTTTTAGTACAGACAGCATTTCACCATGTTGGCCAGGCTGGTTTCGAACTCCTGACTTCAGGTGATCTGCCCACCTCAGCCTCCCAAAGTGCTGGGATTACAGGCATGAGCCACTGCACCTGGCCATTTGTGGTCTTTCATGTAGTTACAGTCAGATAGTGGCTGGGGCTGGAGTCATATGGAAGGCTACCTCTCTCACATGTCTAATAGTTGATGCTGATTGTTGACTAGAACATCTACATATGGCCTCTTCATGTATGTTGGGTTTCCTTACAGCATGTTGATTGATATAGAAACTTCAAAGAGCAACTTTTCTGAGAAAGAGGGAGGGAGGGAGGGAGGGTGTGCTTGTATGCATCAGGGGGAAGTTGTATCACCTTTAATTACCTAGCCTTGGAAGTCACACTGTCATTTCTGCTGCATATTATTCTTTAGAAGTGAGTCACTAAGGCTAACCGATAATCAAGGGGAGAGGAGTTTAGATTCCATCTCTTAATGGGTGGAATGTAAAAAAGTTCACAAACACATATTAAAACTAGCACATGTAGCCTTACATTAGAGAATAGTAAAACTAAATATATAATAAACTTGGATATAATACGGGAGATATACAAAATGTTTAACAGCTGGTTTGGCATGGGCCCTGAACCAGTAGAAGAAATAACAGCATCAACAACTGATAGGATCTACTGGTGCAGCTGCTTAATATCAGCTCTGGGTATTATCAAGGCTCCATACGTGCCCTAGAGTCAATAAGAGCCCTGGGAGGTCAGGAATGGTAAGATCATGTGTCCGAAATAAGATGTTTTCGTTATTCTTGTTGAAGCTTCAGAAGCCCCATTAAGGTCTAGTTTCAGAGACTGGTTGTTTGGTTTGCTTTGTCTACCTTCGTCTACCAGCAGTTAGGAACATTTTCCCTGCATGGCCCTTACCTGAATGTTTTAAAAGTTTGTTATTTTAAAGAGAGGGGAGTTGGGAAGAACACAAAGAGAAGGGACAAGCTCTAGGAATACATGTTATCTTTTGTATATATTATGATTCAGTCCAGTGTTATTTAGAAGCCAAGGCACCCACCTGGATTTTCCCCTCTTGACCTACAAATGTTGGGTTCTTTGGGTAGTGTATTAGTTTCCTATTGCTCCTGTAACAAGCTCTTTCAACCTAAGCAGCTTAAAACAGCACAGATTTATTATCTCACAGTTCTCTAGGTCAGAAGTCTAGGGTAGCTTGGTTGTTTTCTCTGCTTTGGATTTCATAAGGCTGAAATCAGAGTGTCAGCCGGCTGGGCTCTTATGGGGAGGCTCTGGGAAGAATCCCCTTCCAAGGGGATTCAGGTTGTTGGCAGAATCCGGTTCTTTCTGGTCGTAGGGGTAAGGTCTTCCTTGCTGGCTATCGCCTGGAAGCCACTCTTTGTTCTCAGAGGGCTTTATGCAGTCCTTGCCCATTGCCCCTACATCTTAGAGCCAGCAGCGTGTCAAATCCTTCTCACCCTTCCTCCTCTCCGACTTCCTCCTCTGTTGCATCTCTCTGATTCCAGCCAAACAAGGTTGTCTGCTTTTAAGGGCTTGTGATTAGATTGAGCCTACCTGAATAATCCAGGATAATCTCTCTATTTTAAGGTCCTTAAGCTTAATTATACCTGCAAAGTCCTTCTTACTATGTAATGTAACATGTTCATAGGATCCAGGGATTAGGACTTGGCCATAATTTTACCTACTACAGGTAGCCAAGTTAGGTCAATAGAGGTGCTTTGCCCTTCATTTGTTTCCTCAGGAAAGTAGGCCAACCAGCAAGTTTATGTTAAACACTAGGGCTTAATTGAAATACCCTAAATTTGAAGAAAAAGAATATGCATTTTATGGAAATATGTCTAGGTTTCGGTTTTGAAAAGAGAGGAGGTGTTCTTTCTTGATTTCCAGTAATGTCTACAGTATAATATAATGCTTAGGCGAACTGGTTTGAAGTCAGACAGACCAGGCTTTGTACAAGTACATAATGCTCATAAGTCTCATTATCCTCATCTGTGAAATGGGTTAATAATTCCTGTGTTGCCATGGGGAAAAACTGATGAATAGAAGGTGCTTAGGACATAGTAAGTGCTCGATGAATGTTAGCTAAATATAATGATAATGATAACAGAATGACATATTCATAGACTTCTTTATAGTTGGGGAGAAGGTATGAGTTTACCAACTAGTATCAACAATTGGGTCTCCAATTAGTTTCATATTAACCTGATATAAATTAATTTGTTAGTCTGACATAATTATCCTATTAGACATAAATGAGTAATACAGTTATTCTAGAAAGAGATTTATACAAGTTTTTTTTTTCTTTCCTTTTGAATTTTTTTAGAGACTCGAACTTCTGGGTTCAGGCAATCCTCCTGCCTCAGCCTCCCAAGTAGCTGGAACTATATTTGCATGCCACTGCTGGGCTTAGGAGTTTATTTTTAGCAATTTAGCTTAAGACGAATTGCTTGGTTTTAATCATAACAAGCAGTCACTGAAACTCACAACCATCTAAGTCAGGGTTTGGCCACTATGGCCTGTGGGCTAAATCTCACCTGCTGCCTGTTTTTGTATGGCCCATGAGCTAAGAATAATTTTTAGAGATAAATGTTTGCAGTTGGTTTGATGATGGGGAAGCCCTAACTTTGTTTTGTTTTTTGTTTTTGTTTTTTAATTAAAATAATTTTTGTTGGTATGTAGTAGTTGTAAATATTTATGGGGTACATGAGATATTTTGATACAGGCCTGCAATGCATAATCATCACATCATGGAAAATGGGAGTATCCATCCCCTCAAGCATTTATCCTTTGTGTTACAAACCATCCACTTATATTATTATAGTTATCTTAAAATGTGCAATTATTATTGACTGTAGTCACCCTGTTGTGCTAACAAATACTAGGTCTTATTCATTCTTTCTAACTATACATTTTTTGTACCTGTTACCCATCCCCACTTCTCCCCCATTCCCCTACCACCCTTCCCAGCCTCTGGTAACCATCCTTCTACTGTCTATCTCCATGAGTTCAATCGTTTTGGTTTTTAGATCCCACAAATACGTGAGATCTCACAAATATGTGAGAACATGCAATGTTTGTCTTTCTGTGCCTGGCTTATTTCACTTAACATAATGACCTCCAGTTCCATCCATGTGCTGCAAATGACAGGATATCATTCTTTTTATGGCTGAATAGTACTCCGTTGTGTATATGTACCACATTTTCTTTATCCATTCACCTGTTGGTGGACACTTAGGCTGCTTCCAAATCTTGGCTATTGTGAACAGTGCTGCAACAAACATGGGAGTGCAGATATCTCTTCGATTATTTTCTTTCCTTTGAGTATATACCCAGCAGTGGGGCTGCTGGATCATATGGTAGCTCCATTTTTAGTTCTTTGAGGAACCTCCAAATTGGAGAAGCATAACTTTGAACCCCAATTAAGCAAAATGTCATCTCATCCCAAAATAATTCCATTATTCTCATTCATAGGCCTATATTAGAAATAATTGTACTCAGCTGGGCATGGTGGCTCACGCCTGTAGTCCCAGAACTTTGGGAGGCTGAAGTGGGCGGATCACTTGAGGTCAGGAGTTTGAGACCAGCCTGGCCAACATGCCGAAACCCTGTCTCTGAAAGAAAAAAGAGAAATAATTGTACTTGATTACTATTATTATTTTTTGGATTTCATCAGTAAAATTTGTGGACAGTTTGCTCTTAAGTACCTACGTAATATCCTTGATTTTGCCTCTTTGCCTGTAAAGCCTAAAATATTTATGATCTCACTCTTTACAGAAAAAAATTTGCTGACTGCTGATCCCAGTAACCTATTGCGCATTTAAGGTTTGGGTGTAGACTCCTTTTAGATAGAAGGGATCCTTTAGATGTCCCAATGCAATGCCTTAATTTTATAGCTAAAACCAAACCCGAGGAAGGTAGGTGACTGTTCCCACACAATTCAGCTAGTTAGTGATAGAGGCAGTACACTTTCCACTGGAGCAGGAAGACCCTCTGGGTAGCATAGTTGGACTTTATTCATCTTTCTTTAAATGGACCTCTGTGTTGTCACCAATCCAGAACTTTTAAATGGACAGGCCAGAGGTGATGCAGCATAGAAACACAGTTGTCCATTCAACCCATTGAATAGGGCCTGGCAAATATATAGTTGCTGTGTTTCCATTTGCAGGGAGAGCCCTTTAGATTCTAGAATTTCTCTTTAAGACTTTTTCAAAAGCACTGGTGTGCTTTTTTTCTGTTAAGTTAGTAACAAGAAATAACTGGGCATGTTAATATATTTTTGTTGAGCCATGTTCAGTTTAGGATGAGATTGTTCCTTGAGCAGTACAGTAGCCCTAAACTGAGGGAATAATTTCCCCTCATGTCCAACATCCCCATTGTTCCATGTTATCTGCTAATAAACCCAGCCATGCTGTCTTCGTCTTTGCTTCCCTCCTGCCTGTATAATGATGATTACTGTCTGGCATTTGTTTCTTTTTCTACAGGTGGTTTACAAATCCAACGACCGTCAATGCCTTCTACAGTGCATCCACCAACCAGATCCGTGAGTACTGGTTCCTTGTCTCCTTGGTAATCTGGTATAAAATGGAAAGAACTTTTCCATGACTATGATGGAGGGTAAGGCATTCCTTATTTCCCCCAAAAGTGGCAGGGTATGCTGGTGAAGGAAGGTTGTTCTCCTACCTATTTGCCAAATTTTCCTCACTCTCTTCACCTTACTAGTTTTTTTTAAAGCTTTATGTCACCACTGATTGAAAAAAAATCAACTACAGTAAACCACATTAAACCACAATGAAGTTTGCCATGAAAAGGAGCAAGTTTCCACTTTCCTTTCATAATGGCCTTACTGATTTTGTCCATACCATTTTATTCATTCCTAGGATTGGTGGGGAAAACAGCAGGTAACTGAGGAGATTGTAGAACCTGAGCGGACCATCTGTATGTAAGAAAGAAGCTTGGAAAGATTCTTATTAACGCTAGGAAGTTGTGTCTTGAGGTTTTCTACTTACATGTATCAGGTATATGTAATTAAAAATACCATGATAAATTTAAAAAATTATTATTTTTATTATTTTTTAAAGACAGAGTCTCCCTCTGTCACCTAGGCTGGAGTTCAGTGGTGCGATCTTGGCTCACTGCAACCTCTGCCTCCCAGGTTCAAGTTATTCTTGTGCCTCAGCCTCCTGAGTAGCTAGGAGTACAGGTGTGTACCGTCACGCCCAGCTAAATTTTTTTTATTTGTATTTTTAGCAGAGATGGGGTTCTGCCATGTTGGCTAGGCTGGTCTCAAACTCCTGGCCTCAAGTGATCTGCCCACCTTGGCCTTCCAAAGTGCTGGGATTACAGGCGTGAGCCACCACACCTGGCCTTAAAAAATTATTAAGATCTGATTGGCACAAATAAAAAGTCTGACAGGATCCAGCCTTGGCAATAAGGACACATACTCACTGCTGGTGGAAAGATAGATTGGCTCATCCATTTTGCAGGGCAATTTGACAATATCTCAGAAAGCTGAAGATGTGCATGCATACCTATGACCATGATGTGTGCTCCTGGAATGTGCTCTAATGCTGTGATTCTTGAAATGTGGTCCTTGGACCTGCAGTAATAGCATCATGGAGGATCTTGTTAGAAATGCAAACTCCCAGGCCCCACCTTAGGTCTATTGATCAAACTTTGGATGTGGAGCTCAGAAATCTGGTGCAGTAAAACCTGCAGGTGATTGTAATGTATGCTAAAGTTTGGGAACAGCTGCCCTAGAGAACGCTTGCACAAGGCATAAAGAAGCCCATGCAAAAATGCTCATAACAGTATTGTTTATAATAGTAGAAAAAGCAAGATAACCTACATATTCCTCTGCAGGAAGATGAGTCAAATGTGGCATATTCACACAAAGGAACACCATACAGCAGTGAAAAATGAGCAACATATATTAACATGGATGAATTTCACAAGTAAAACAACTTGGGAAAATATATCAAGTATGATACTATATAAATAAAGTTGAAAATCACGCAGAACAATTCTACACATGGTTTGGAGGTCCATCCATTTGTAGTGTAAGTGTAAAGACATTCATGAGAATGACAAACACCAAATTCCGGTTGGTGGTGGCTTGTCTTGGGGAGGGTGGGCCACTCTTGCTCAAATCCTTGCTGGTTTCTCCTCATCTCCCATATCTCTTAATGATGGCATGCCCCAAGGCTCAGTCTTTGCACCTTTTCTGTTCTCTTCTCTCCATCTTTGCTTACTTGCTTGGTGATAACATCTAGTCTCATGGTTTTAATCACATTTCTACAGTGTTGAATGCAGGGGATGGAATTTATCACCCTTGTTCATACCACTACTATCTCCCACCTCCTCATTGGCCTCCCTGCTTTTGTTCTTACTCCCCCCTTCAGTCTATTCTAAATATAAAATTGTAGCGATTTTAAGATGTTTTACAGTCACATCGTGTCACTTCTTTGCTCAAAAGCTTTTATCAGCATCCCATCTCACTCAGAGAAAGAGCCAAATTATTTATAATGGCCTTAAGGTCTGTTATCTTTCTGCCCGTACCTCCTGCTACTCTCCCCCTTCCTCCCTCCTTCTGTTCCAGCCATACTGGCCTCCTTCGTGTTTGTAGAGCACATCTGACACGCTCTTCTCTGGGAGCATTTATACCTGGGGTTCGCTTTCTCTTGGAAAACTTCCCCAAGGGACCTGCCTGGTTTATGCTCCCATTTCCTTCAAATCTTTATTCAAAGGCCAGGCCACCTCCTTAGGGAGGCATCCTGCCTTCCCTCTGGCCAGTTGGCCAGTCTGCCTCCATACTGGCCGTTGTTCCTACAGGACTCTGGTCAGAGGACAGCCCGAAGGCTGTGGCTGCTCACTACCAGCTGGCACATCTTCTTAGAGCCGCCCTCGTGTGGCCACTGTTAGGAATGGCAGTCTCTGCCCGACTTTGGTCTGAGAGAGGAATGAACAGAAAGACGAAAGACAAGCAGATGGCGGGATTTTTTTATTTATACATTAATTTACATAACCAAGTAAGTTGTTAAATATTTTGAACGTCACTTCTTACTGTATAAATATTCATTATCACGAAACTACCATTGCTTTCTTAAGGCCCTAAATGCCAACTTGAGAACTTAAGTTGTATATGTTATATGGGAACTTATGATATTTGAGTTATTAATTATAACTAATACTTATAATAATTTATTATTAATTATAATCACATTTAGGATATTCTATTGGGAAATAGCAATTGTTTAGATTATTCACTTAAAAACGTTTTATTGTCTAATATTTGGTACATGCAAAAGAACATATGTAACATTTTGGCACATATAAGTTATAAAGAATATATGAAAACATGACGAAATTAATATGTGCCTATGACGCCCTCACTCCATCAGGAACCATCCTTCCCTCTCACCACAGAAGTACCACTCTTCTGATTTGAGGGTTTATCATTTTTGTTTTGTTTTTTTAAAATAAAACCTTAATTATTTATATAGGTATCCCTAAACAATATGTTGTTTATTTTTACTTGTTTCTTAGTATAATAAAAATGGTATCTTTACTGTATGCAGTCTTAAACAACTGCGATTTTTCAGTCAACATGATTTTAGGATTTGTCCGTGTAGCATGTGGTGGTAGGTTGTTTTCATGTTCACTGCTGTATAATATTTCATGACTGTACCCCTAGATTGTTTATTCTTCTGTTGTCCAGCCTATGTGTCCCCACACCCAGGTTTTTGCTTATGAACAGTGCTGCTCTGCATATTCTTGTGAATGTCTCTTGAAACAAGTGTCTGAGGGTATACATCCAGGAGTGGAATTATTGGCTGATAGGAAGAAGTTATCTACCAGATAACATCAAATGTTTTCCAAAGCTGGTTTCCACAGTACAGAAGTGTTTCTGTTGTTCCTCATTTTCATCAGCTCTTGGCATTGGTAGATTTAATTTTCACCAGTCTAGCGAGTGTAAGAGATCAGCTCTTACGCAAGAAAAGCCGACGTTTCCGCATTCACTTTAAAATGTCACTGAAGGCTTACTGCTCCTTGGGGTACTTAAGTGTGTCTAATAATAGTTCCATCTCCAGGGTTCACCCCTGCTCAGCCTTTTTCTTGCCTGGGAAGGGCTAATCCTATCAGAGGTTTACTGAGGAAGAAACCATTTCGGGGTAACCCAATGGTTTCATGAAAGCTCATGGGCAGAGGGGTTTTTTAAAATGAACAATTTGAAACAGTATTTTAATTAAGAGATTCAAGCTGTTTCTGTTTTCCTAATGACCAGTGCTTGCTCTCATTGTAAATTACATTCCCAGGCAAGATGACAAGCAATCCTTTGGGTGACTTTTTTTTTCCCCTCTCTCCTTTCTGATTTTCTGGACTACAAATTAAGACAGGTGGAGTTTCTTCTTACACACTTCCCCACCGGGTTTCCTGGGACTTCCCCCACCCTACAACTGCCTTCTTTTTGCTTTGCTGAAGAAGTGAAAAATTGAGGTGATTCTCTAAAATGAACATCTTTATTGATTAGGGGCTGATTCTGACAGCATGTGGCCATCTGTTTAATTGGGTTTTACATCTAAGATGTAACTATACTTAGTAACGTGATTTATGACAATTTCATTCTGTTCCCATTATCATTTTCTGATTTATGCTAGTTATATCTGCTTCTGCACACAATAGAGACTTGAATAGAAAATAGAAAAACCTGCAGTTTTTTTTTCTTTTTCAAATCCATGCCTTTGTGTGGAACCCTATGATTTGTGGCCATCTTTCAATGTTAGATTTTTACAGGGTGGTTACAACTTCTTATTTTTCTTCCCTTGTAAAGCTGGATAGCAACGTCTCTAGACATGGAACATAGTGTGAAATTATAATGATTTAAATCTGCTGTATGAGGAGTTATACTCAGTAGCTGTCATAAAATTTAATTATATTTGAATAAGGTGGTTAAAGAGGAAAACAAAAATCTGAAATGATTGGTGCTTAACCCTAACTTTGTGATAACTGCGACACTGATCTTGCTGCTTTTCAGAGTGGCAAGGTGAGAACATGAATCAGAGATCTAGTTTGTATGGCCTTAGTCGAGGTTTTTATCCTTCCAGACCCCTATTGTCCTGTCTGCCACATGTTGAGGCTATCTAGCCCATAGGGTTTTAGGGGAGGATTTAATGAGATGAATTTGTAAAGTGCCAGCACATTGCCAAGCTCTGGGCTTGTATATCTAAACCTGGCATGCCAGGAATCCCTGCGATAACCATTGTGTCACAGGACAAACAGCAAAATATAAAGATCGGCACGGGGGATTATTTCAAACTTTTGCCCTCAAGAGATCTTAGGCCGGGCATGGTGGCTCACGCCTGTAATCCCAGCACTTTGGGAGGCTGAGGCAGGTGGATCACCTGAGGTTGGGAGTTCGAAACCAGCCTGTCCAACATGGTGAAACCTCATCTCTACTAAAAATATAAAAATTAGCCAGGCGTGGTGGCAGGCGCCTGTAATCCCAGCTGCTCGGGAGGCTGAGGCAGGAGAATCACTTGAACCCAAAAGGCGGAGGTTGCAGTGAGCCGAGATTGTGCCAGTGCACTACAGCCTGGGCGACAGAGTGAGACTCTGTCTCAAAAAAAAAAAAAAAAAAAAGAGATTTTATTATAGTGTTCCACATTATAATATGTATGAATGCAACTGACTAAATGCTGAGTAAAAGAAGGCAGGTATAAGACTGAATACTGTTCTGTTTCATGTGTATAAAGTTCAGGAACAGGCAAATAAATCTATATGATAGAAGTTAAAATAATGACTACCTTTGTTGGGGGTATTGACTGAGAGGAGACATGTGACACATTCTTTATCTTGATCTCAGAGGTGGTTACACAGGTGATACAAGAGTAAAAACTCACCGTGTTCTATCATTACAGTTTGTGTCTGGCTGGGTATGGTGGCTCACGCTTGTAATCCCAGCACTTTGGGAGGCCAGAGTGGGAGGATTGCTTTAACCCAGGAGTTCGAGACTAGCCTGGGCAATATAGCAAGACCCTGTGTCTACAGAAAACAACAAAAAATTAGCCAGGTGTGGTGGCATGCACTTGTAGTCCCAGCTACTCTGGAGGCTAAGGTGGGAGGATTGCTTGAGCCCAGGGGTTTGAGACTGCAGTGAGCTATGATTATGCCGCTGTACTCCAGCCGGGGTGACGGAGCAAGATCCTGTCTTTAACAACAACAAAAATTTATGCTTTTACTGTATGTTAAGTGACACCTCAAAATAAATAGGAACACTGCTCCTTTTCTCCATAAAAATGTTTGGAACAGCGTATAGTATGCATGGACATCTGGAGCTAATAATAGGTTGCCTCAGGCTAAGTCTCTAGAGGTGTAGACCAGGGATTGGCAAAAATAGTAATATTTTTGGCTTTGCAAGCCATACTGTCTTTGTTGCAATTTCCCAACTCTGCCATGGCAGCCATAGACAGTTCATAAACCAATGAGCCTGGCTGTGTTCCAGTAAAACTGTATTTACAAAACAGGTGGCAATATTCAGGTAGTGGTAGTAGTGGAAAGAGTGAACAGCTCATATTTGGTTTTCATTTCTACTAACATGGATTGGTCTTTAGAAGAAAATTCATTTTAAGTATTCAATATCAATGAATATTTGAAAAGCACCTCATTTAAGTATTTAGTTTTTATTTTCATACATCTCAAATCAAATTAAAGAAGTATTTTAAACAGATAAGATCTTGGCTTGAAAACAAGCATGGCCTAAGGGCTAAAACCAATGATTTTATTATCTTTGCTGTTATACACAAAGGGATTTTTTTTCCCTCAGTTTAATCACAGATATTCTGCTAACGAAGATAAGCCTTTGTCCAGAGGCTGGGCTTATGCTGGCATCGAATTATGGAATTAATCTGGAAATGAAACATAGATTTGTTTTGCTGTTAAGGAAATAACTGTGTTTCAAACTGGGAGAATTTCTCATACTTCATTGGCTCTGCCTGAAACCATAAAGTAAAAGCTAAGTTAGCAAATACTCACCTGTGGCTTCTCTTGGAATTTAATGAAATTAAATCTTTGAATCCACTTGATGTTCCATTTGGGGACATGAGAAAATAAGACTAATATATAGAATTTGGGAATAGTCTTCCATTGTTTTTAGAGCTAGAAAGAAACTTAAGTGGTCACCTCATCCGAATTTCTCACTACCTAAAAGAGATCCTGACACTCAGAGCAGTTCTTAGTAATTTTTTTCCACTTATTCACTTGATTTTCAAGTGAATTTTCAAGGCCCCAATGATTTTCACTTCCTGGTATTCATGCCCCTGTCTAGTCCCCTGCCACACTGAGTAAGGCTTACCACTGTAACTAATAGGATGCTATGGAAATTCTAGATTATGACTTCTGAGGCTGGGTCATAAAAAACATTGTGGCTTTTGTTTTTTGGATAATGTTCACTCTGGAGGAAGCCAACCACCACATTGTGAGGGCATTCAAGGAGCTCACAGAGAGATCCACGTGTGAAGGAACTGGGGCCCCCTGCCCATTAGGAGTACCATGTGAGTGCACCATCTTGGAAGTAGATCCCCAGTGCAGCCAAGCCTTCAGATGACCGTGGCCCAGGCTGACATCTTGGCTGCAACCTCACGAGACACTGATACAGGACCACCCAAATAAGCTGTTTCCAAATTCCTGACCCAGAGAAATGGGGAGATAGCAACTATGTCTGGGGATGATTTGTTACACAGCAAGAGGTAACTAATATAGCTATTAGAACATGTCCAGGTACTCACTGAGTTTGGTAGGAGGGTATATAACTTTGTGTGGTTTAGTGGTTAAGGGTATGAGCTCTGAAGTATGACAGTTTGATTTTGAATCCTGGCTTGGCCACTAATAACTTGCAACCTTGGGCAAGTTACTTAACATCTTTAAGCCTCAGTTTAATTATCTGTAAAATGGAGCTAATAGTAGTAAACATCCTATAGGGTTTTTGTGAAGATTAAATGATACTATATATATAATATCTAATGTTCTCTAGTACATTTTATAATCTAATATTAGATATATAATATTAATAAATATTAATTATATCTAATATTAATATACATTTGTAGTTATATATTATAAATTATACATATATATTATATAATATTTATATAATATATATCACTATGTAATATATAAGTATATATTAAATTATACATAACATATATATGTTAATATTGTATATATAATATCATTTAATCTTAACCCTATAGGATGGTTACTACTATTATATATATATATAATGCTTGGTATAGAGTATGGTTCATAGTAGGCACTCAATAAACATTAACTATTAGTCCTTGCTTTTGAGGAGCTGGGAGAGAGAGACTTGTTATCAGGTCATTTAGAGGACATCATGGTGAGTGGGCAACAGAAGGGTGTGCAGTGCATTCTGGGAGCCACAGTGGAGGGGGAGTTAAGCCTGGGGGAGTCAAGATTGGATTCCCTATGAAACTGATGTTTGAGTGGACTTTGGAAAGAAAAAGAAATTTCTCTGGGCAGAGGAGTGAGATTAGGGCATTTAGGAAGAAGCACTGTTGTTTGGTGCAAAGCCAGCAGATATGGCAGAACATAGCACAGGAACAGACTGTGAGATGGCCACAAATGCTGGGGCACAGCTTGCACTGGTGGAAGAGACAGCAAAGGGAATGATGGGAGATGTTATGTGGAAGGAAGGCTTTGTGGGTCATGTCAAAGAACAGGCCAGAGGGAACTATTATAGTTTTTTTGGGGGGAGGCAAATAGCTTAAGTTTTACTTCTGTATTGGTCTGTTTTCACACTGCTAATAAAGACATACCCAAGACTGGGTAATTTATAAAGGAAAGAGGTTTAATGGACTCACAGTTCCACATAGCTGGGAGGCCTCACAATTATGGTGGAAGGCAAAGGAGCAGCAAAGGCATGTCTTACATGGTGGCAGGCAAGAGAGTGTATGCAGGGGGACTCCCATTTATAAAACCATCAGATCTCATGAGACTTATTCAGTATCATGAGAACAGCATGGGAACAACCTGCCCCCATGATTTAATTACCTCCCACTGGGTCCCTCCTACAACATGTGGGAATTATGGGAGCTACAAATCAAGATGAGATTTGGGTGGGAACACAGCCTAACCATATCAACTTCCTTAATCCTAGTATTAAAGATCATGGTCTGGAGAGGGACAGATTGCAGCCACTAAGACCAGTTAGGAGTTTTGCAAATGGCTCAAGAGAAGGATGGGGAGGGCCTAAACTTAGGCAATGACAGGGGTGAGGAGGAGTAGGAAGGCTATAAATCATATCCCAGGAGATGATTGTCAAATAACTGCATAATGATAATACAGATAGCACAGTGATCCTCCCTTATCCATGGTTTTGCTTTTCATTGTTTCACTTACCTACGGGCAACCAAGTTCTGAAAACATTCAGTGGAAAATGCCAGAAGTAAACAATTCCTAAGTTTTAAATTGTGTGCCATTCTGAATAGCATGATGAAATCTGTTGCCGTCCAGCTCTGTGCCGCCTGGGACGTGAATCATCTCTTTGTCCAGTGTATCCATGCTGTATATGCCACTTGCCTGTTAGTCACTTAGTAGCTGTCTCAGTTATCAGATCAACTGTCACAGTGCTTGTGCCCAAGTAACCCTTATGTTACTTAATAATGGCCCCAAAGCATAAGAGTAGTGATGCTGGCAATTCAGGTATGCCAAAGAGAAGCTTCCTTTCAGTGCTAAGGTGAAAGTTCTCCACTTAAGGAAATTTAAAAAGAAATCATATACTGAGGTTGCTAAGATCTACAGTAAGAACGAATCTTCTACACATGAAGTTGTGGAGGAAAAAGAAATTTGTGCATTGTGTGCGTGTGTGTATTAGTTTGGTACTATCTGAGGTTTCAGGTGTCCACCAGGGGTCTTGGAACATATCCCCCAAGGACAAGACAGGGGGACTACTGTAATTTTCTAACTTTTCCACTAGGGCTTTACAGGACTTCCATCAAATGCAGATTATAACTGTTCTGTGCAGCTACGCTTTGCTGAGGAACCATTAATATGCCAACCATTATGCCAGGTACTTTAATGTATGTTATCTCTAATCTTCACAATAGTTCTATAAACTTGGTATTATGGGCTCATTTTACAGAAGAAGAAACTGAAGCTCAGAGAGGTGATGTAACTTGCAAAAGACTGCACAACTAGCAAATTGCAGAGCTGGGAGTATAACCCAGCTTATCTGATTGCATCCTGTTTATCGTCACACTACACTGTTCAAAACTGGATAGGAAATGTGAGAATTACAGTCATGTGATAGGCTGGGTGCAGTGGCTCACGCCTGTAATCCCAGCACTTTGGGAGGCTGAGGTGGGTGGATCACTTGAGGCCAGGAGTTCAAGACCAGCCTGGCCAACGTGGTGAAACCCTGTCTCTACTAAAAATACAAAAATTAGCTGAGCATGGTGGCCAGTGCCTGTAATCCCAGCTACTCGGGTGGCTGAGGCATGAGAATCACTTGAACCCGGGAGGCGGAGGTTGCAGTGAGCTGAGATCGTGCCACTGTACTCCAGTCTGGGTGACAGAATGAGACTCTGTCTCAAAAATAAAAATAAAAAATAAAATAAAAAATAGCCATGAGATGATATACATGAACACACTCTGAAAAGGTTAAGGGTATGATATAAATGTGTTGGAGTAATCATTATTGTATCATCCCCTCACCTACGCTGCTCATTCACTGGTTGGGGGATTGTTTCTCTTCTGGTATGGAAACCAGATATTATAGAATGTAAGGCAGCCAGGAGGTGAGAGTGAGAAGTTTAGATGGTCCCCAAGTCCTCCTGATTTCATGTCCAAAAGGGTTGTGGCATCAAGCAGTTCATTACTGCCTCTTCTAAGAGTGCTGTTCTCTGCAAGCTTTTTGGCTAAGCCTGTGATCTCCTTGGGTCTTTAGCTTATGGGAAGAGTGGAGGAAGGGTTATTCCATAAGCTAGCTTAAAAGGAGTATTAAGATATACTCCCCCAAAAGGCTTTACTTTCCAAAATTTACACTGAGATTTTTAAAGTTTTGTTAAGTGAGCTGAAGTTAAGTCATGAACAAACTTCGAATAGTTTGCGAAATTGAGAGATGATGCACTTAGCAAGTCTGGGGAACACCTGCTACAACTTTTTTGTTTTTGTTTTTGTGACAGAGTCTCACTCTGTCACCCAGGCTGGAGTGCGGTGGCCCGATCTTGGCTTACTGCAACCTTCACCTCCTGGGTTCAAGCGATTCCCCTGCTTCAGCCTCCTGAGTAGCTGGGACTACAGGCGGTCACCACCACGCCTGGCTATTTTTAAAAAATATATATTTTTAGTAGAGACAGGATTTTGCCATGTTGGCCAGGCTGGTCTCGAACTCTTGACCTCAAGTGATCCACCTGCCTCAGCCTCCCAAAGTTCTGCAATTACAGGTGTGAGCCACCATGCCCAGGCCTGCTACACCTATTTTAAGGCATTCTTGTCCTGGTCTAGTTGAGGAATTTGGAGGTCCTGATACAGCCCCCCAGTTTCTGAAGCCTAACCAAGGAGGCATCTGAGAATGATGTTCTGGGTAGTATCATGGGAGGACAAAGGTAGCCTCATCTGGAAAGCTCTGCAATCTCATGGGATTCCTGTTACCATGGTAAGTCCCAGAACCAATGCCTGTAAGGATGCAATTTGCCGCTTGTAGGGTATTTCTAAATGCTGTTTTCAGACATAGTGCACTGGTCAGGTTGGCTGCAGGGCTGGTAGTAGGAAAGCATGAAATGATTATCAGAGTCAACCTGATTAAAGACGGGGTGTGGGTGGGGCACTCACTGGCAACTACCTGGATGTAAGTAAGCCAGGGTGAGGTGAGCATAGGGACCTAAAAACCAGCCATGGAAACAGGAGACAGGATGTCAGGGAGAAATCTCATTAATTGACTTTGATGGTCACAGTCTCATTTGTCTTCTCTTTAAAAAATCAATTGTTTTTTACCCTTATTACAAAAGTAGTTCATATTTATTGTAGAAAATCTAGAAAAATTTTAGGTGAACTAAAAATTTAAAAAGTTAATATCATTTAAAGATAGTCGTGGTTAATACTTTTGTTGAATACCACTGAAATGTATGTTTATCTACAAATATTTTACAGTTTAACTACGGACTCATCCAATAGTACTTTTTCCCCACTGAACATTGTAACATGAATATTTTTTTCCATTTATTACATATTCTTCTAAGTCATCGAGTGTAGTGTTCAATTGAGAAAACACCTTAATTTATTTAATTACTTCCCAATGGACATTTACGCTGTTTCCTTATTGTTAAACAACCCTCTGTATTGATAAGTTTTGTGGCTTTTTGTCTAAATCTGAGACCGTTTCTTTAGAGTAAATTCCTAGAAGTGGAGGAGTTGCTGTTTCAAATGGTATGCCCCATTTGAGGGTTTTGAAATGCATCTTACCCAGCTTCTCTCAAGAAAGCGGTACAAATTTGTATTTCCAGTAACAACAGATGAGATGGTGTAACCTTTAATGAGTTTCATCTTAAAGATACTGTTGGAGGAAATGAATAGAGAGACTCAGTTTTTTGTCTAACTGATATGGGGAAAATGTCAGTCACATTTCATTCTTGAGACCATTATTGCATAACCAGATATGGTTCAGTGAACCCACATAAGCATTTGTTGAGTACCTACCATGCTCCCAGGCCTGGGCTGAATATCCCTGCTGCTAGTGTCAGTTTCAAATACTTAGTACAGCAATCAATAAATGAGAGGACCTGTTGGAATATGAGTAGAATATGAGACACTGAGCTTCATAGTGGAAGGAAATTAGTGTTTTCTTTGCCAGATGTTAAACTATAGCAGTGGTTCTCAAAGTGTGGTCCCTGGATCATCAGCATCCCTTGTGATAGATGGGCATTATCTGGCCCTACCTACTGAATCAGAGACTCTGGGATTTGGGCCCAGCAATTTATGTTTTAACAAGGTCTTAACTACCAGACTTCTGCAAGATGCCAAAGATTGAGGACCACTGAGCTATAAAAATGCAGCAAATGCAGAAGAGGTCAGACTTGTTGGGTAAAGGTGGGGTGACTAACTTCTCCTGGTTTGCCTGGGACCATCCCAGTTTTAGCACAGAAAGTCTCGCATCCCAGGAGCCCCTTCTGTCCCAGCTAGACAGGGATGGTTGGTCATCCTGGTAAAGGGTGGCAGGGGTGAAGGGAGGTTCTCTTTATTGCAGCCTAAAGGTAATTATGGCAGAAAAAGAATAGAAGGGCCAGCAGAGAAGGTTTCAAGATGGAGGGCAGATTTCAGAAGCTGCTTTCTGCTTGTCAGCTCTAGGCTGATAGATGTGGTGGCAGGAGGTTACCTGCAGGAAGCCAGCAGATGGCTAAGGCATCTTGCTGAATCCCTTGACAGGAGTCACAGCTGTTAGAACTTGATACTTTCTGGAAAGGGGAAGGTTGGCATTCACCAAACTACTGCAAGATGCCAAGTTGAAAAAAAAAGCCATGATTAATCTTAGCAGTGATGACAATGAAATCATTTTACAGCAAAAACCATAACCAAAAGTGCTTTGTAATTGCAGCAATTTCCATGTCCTGACTGATGGCCCCCTAGATTCTAGAATGGTGTCGGGCTTATCTGATTACAGGAACTAATCCTGAATAAGATGTAACATTCATTCTTAGAGTAAGCATTCATCCCGGATTTTCTAAAGCGGGTGCAATTTAAACTCTTTTTGTTCTTTACTACAGTCAATAACGTATAAGGCATGTAAAGTTTCAGTTTTGAAAGTATAGTGTGCAAAATTTTAATAAAAGTAATCATACGTTACATTGTTACATGCATGGTGTTGATGAGAGAAAGACAGGAGGGCTGATTTGTAGATCAGTTAAACATAAGAAATTCCTTATTTTTCCTAAACCAACAGTTCTGAACCTGTTTTCATAGTCGAATCACCCGGGGAGCTTTTAAAAAATGCTTATGTTCAGGGTTCCATCCCAGAGATTGTGACTTAATAGGTTTGAGGCAGGGGCTTGGACATAGATATTAAACAAACAAAATTCCCCAGGTGATGTGCATTTGGGGTTGAGTATACTGCACTTACCCTGATATAAACCAATGGGTCTCAACTTTAGCATGTACCAGAATAGCCTGAAGTGCTATTCAGTAGGTCTAGGGAGGTGGGGGCGCAAACATTTGCACCTCTAAGGAGTGCCCTGGTGATGCTGATGCTGCTGGTCTGCAGACCAAGATTTGAGCACCAGTTTCCTAAACCATTCCTACTCCAAGCCCCAAATAATCTTACAAACCACATCTGTCACCCATTAGCTAGACATGTGAATAAATAACTCCCTCTCAAAACACTTCTGCACGTCTACTCCCACGTATCCAGTATTTCTTTTCTCTACTGAGTTTGAAACATATTTCAATTAAAAAGCATATTTTAGAAAGCTTGGTATAGGGTTTACCTCTTTAGGTCTTGCAAAATAGGATTATTTGTCGAGTGGTATCCTTTCTCCCTCACTAGATTGTAGGTTATTTGAGGACATTTGTTTGTTCAAAGCTTGCCCATGTGGCTTAGAACATCATAGGTGCTCAGTAAATGTTAGTAGTCAATGGTTATGCATAGAAATTGCATCATCATAACCAAACCCAACTATTCCCAGCAGTTTTTATAATGGGATCTAAATAGACCGACACTCCAAAATTAGGATCATAAAACGTATTCACTTGGAGAAGTAGAAGCTATTGCACAGGACAAGTAAAATAATCAAAGAAGTTAGCAGAAGGTAACTACAAGTGAATTTCACCAAGAAGGACAATAATGTAGATAAGATGATATATCAGCAATAGCCCTGAAATGTGGACTGATACATAGAGTAGTTTTAGTAATATAAGCACACACTTAAGGCTTTTGAAAAAAAAAACCTGTCACAACTTGTACTGAAGCCACATTAATACATCAAAAAATCCATGCAAATGACCAAATATCCCACTGCTTGACAAAACTAATAATGCAATAGAATGTATTGACATAGTCCACCCCTTAACAAAACTATCACAAACATCCACACTGAAAGAAAACAGACACAGGTACACACTTAATGAAAAAACCCAAGTATATTTCTGGAGAAAGCAGCTACAGCAAATATGGAAACAGATTTGGTTCAATAAACAGCTGAATGTGTATGCTGGTCCGCACACATCCTCAAGCCCTTTGAATTTTCCTTTGGAATTTTCCCTTGGTCACCTTTTTTTGGACTGAATTTACTTTGTCATTTGCCCCTGGCTCTGTCACTTCTGTCCAGAGGCTGCTGCAGGGATCCTAAATGAACAAATTCAATAATGCTAATTCCTTCAGAGGAGTCAAAAGAGATGTTGAATTTAAGAATGAAATGCTCCTGAAGGTAGATGAGTTCAAGTTGTCTTGCATTGTGTTACTACACTTACAAATGTTTGCTGTAGAGAAAGGAGAAAAGCACATGGTCTGGGTTTCTGAAGACTGGCGATGAAAGTTGGAGGCTTCCTATTTTGTAAAATCTGACCAAACGTGGAAATAACAGGAAAAGATGTCTGAGTCTGGTTCATAGTTGTCTAAAATCATCAGCATTTGTAAGTGTTAATATTTTTTTAAAAACTTTCAAATAACGTACAATTTTGGAAGGTAATGTTTTAAAAATATTTTCTGTATGATAACTTTTCGGAACCATACACTTATGAGTATGGAACTTAATGCTGCAGTAAAGTGAAAGCAACAATGAAGGTAGGGAAAATGGATTAAATTAGTTCAATATTCTGCAGGCCAAAGGCCTTTGATCAATATTTTGTCTAATTTTCTCTTTCCAGCATATATCACAAACATAAAAAGGAATAATATTCCACTTTCATTGGGGGTCAGCAGGGAGGGCTAAGAGGATACAGGAGTGATGGAATTTGCATAAAACTGGCAGGACTATTTAGCTTGTTAATATCTGTATTGTGATTGAAAGTTTATTGGAAAAATGTGCTGATCTGAAAACTACACTAGTTCAGCAATGATAGCAAGAGAATGGAACCAACACATTCTTTCATCTAGAAGGAAAATGAAAACCAGAACTTGAATAATGGGATGTATCTCAGATCTGATACTGAATGTGGAAAATTCAAGAAGTAATACATTGGTACTACTAATAGTATCATGTAAGGTTTTAAACTTTGTCTAACAAGATGTACTCGTAATGATAGCTAATGCTTCAACCCCAGTCATCCCTCTGAGTTTCACAAGATACAGAATCAGTTCATTCAACAAGTATTTATTGAGTGCTTACCATGAACCAGGTATTGTTCCAGCTCTGAAGATATCACCATTAAAGGACAGTAAAAAAAATAAAAATCTCTTTTGTCATGGAACTTGCATTCTAGTTGGGGAAAGACAGAAAATGCATACAAAATAAGTCAAATGTAAACTATCTTAGATGGTGGTAAGTGTTATGATGAGTTACAAAGCAAGAAAATGGGTAGAATAACATCCTGCCCCTTAAAAAGCCCTAGGGAAGGGGTTAATGAAAGGATGATCTTAGCCTACATACCTGAAGCGAACCATACAGATAGTGGCGGAAAGTAGGTTCTAGGTTAGGGGAAGACGGGCGTAGGGCAAAAGGAAAATTCTTCCTTTTTTGCATGTCCTTCTATACAGTGTGAATTTGCTAGGCCTGAGTATATTTATTTATTTGTTTTCTTGAGGTCTGAGCTGTGGAATAATGGGCTAAATTTGTTTTCTTCTCTATACTTGTTTGTACTAAAAAAAACTCTAATTAATGCAGCTTACAATAATGTGTACTGAAACCCAGACACATTGAGGCATTTAACTTTTCTGGGAAAGCTGTAGCTACCGTCAGGGTATGATTTATGACTATAAAAGTCAAATAGTTGAACCTGGGATAATCACCCACTGAATGTGATTGGTTCTTTGGCAGTTGTGTCCTAAACAAAAGCACTCTGTCTTTTACGGTCAGCATTTTGCTAAGCTCCAACTAGGTTACTCCATATTTACTGATAGGAGAATTGTAATGAGAAACACCAGTAAAAAGGAGAGGTTGACCCCAGTAGAAAACCAAAAGCAGGTTCTCGTGGCTTTCCCAGGTGCAGATTTGAAAGAGACACTATTACTGATAAATAAATAATTAGGTTATTACAAAGACCAATATTTTCTTTTGTCAGAATTTTAATCATTGAAATGGTATAACCACAATTTGTATTTTTGCCTGAAATAGGAGTGGAATTTGCTGGTGTTAACAAATGCAAGAACAAAATAATAATATATAAGCTTAGTTAACTTTTTCAATAGCCTTTAGAAGAATTTTCTATAATATACTCACATTTCTTTTTTTTTTTTTGAGATGCTAAAAGAAATTTTAATAATTGTTACATAACATACTGTGTAGCTATTCGATGAAATCTATCTCTGTGTAATAATTATTAAAGTAAGTCTTGAAATGTATGATAAGAATATATTAGTTTTTTGGGTACAATTTCCATGAAAATACATAAATAAGAAAACAACTAAAATAAGAAACAGGAGGTTTTTTATACATACTGTTGTCATCATACAAAATTACTCTATTAACTAAATTTACCTGACATTGTCACCGTTAAAAGCAAAATCAAGACAAAACTAATTCTCAAATTTATTTAATTTTAGTAATATATTTTATTTAACCCTATATACCCAAAATATTTTCATTCTAATATGTAATCAATATACAAAAATTATTAAAGAGATGTTTTATGTTCTTATTTCATACTAAGGCTTGAAAATCCAGGGGTTATTTTATTTATTTATTATACTTTAAGTTCTAGGGTACATGTGCACAATGTGCAGGTTTGTTACATAGGTATACATGTGCCGTGTTGGTTTGCTGCACCCATCAACTCGTCATTTACTTTTGGTATTTCTCCTAATGCTATCCCTCCCCTAGCCCCCCATCCCCCGACAGGCTCCTGTGTACACACACACTTATTTCTAAAAGAATTAATTTTAATTACGCAAGTTGATTATCTTTGGATAATCAAAATGTAAAACATTACATTTATGTGTAGAGCCCTTTTTATCAGCCACCACCCCAAATCCTGATTTTCTTCAAAAGGTAACCACTATGATCACTTCGATATGTATTTTACAGACTTTTAAAGAATTTACATATGTATACACATATACACACAGTACATGTATATGCTCACACTGGTAGGATAGTTATGTAAGAAAATAAATGGTGTTTATATATCTATATCTGTACCTTGCTTTATGCCAACAACATATCTTGGGTATTATTTCCCATGCTGGAATGTTAAGACCTACCTCCTTCTTTTCACTTACTGCATAGCAGTCCACAATATGGTTATACCATAATTAATTGCCCTCTTATTTGGACATTTAGCTTGTTGCACACTTCTCAACTACAAGCCATGCAGCAATGAATTCTGGAGTGCACTTGTGCAAGTGATCGGGCAGTGGTTCTCACGGTGGCACCCAGACCAGCTGCATCTGCATCGCCTGGGAACTTGCTAGATGCAAATTCTTAGCCCTACCCTAGACTTACTGACTCATAAACTGAAGATGGGGCCCAGCAATCTCTAGTTTAACAAGCCCTCCGGTGAATCTGATGCATTGTACAATTTGAAAACCACTGGCAGGTATGTCTGTTTATACAGACATACATGTACGGATACAGTCAGTTCTATAATGTTAACATATGTGTTCTTAAACACCACTGTGCTATGCAAAAGTATGTAATAAAAGGCCTCAGGATTTACGAGGAAAATGAGGTTGGGGCACAACAGTTAAAAACTTCATCAGTGACACATTAAAAACAAAAGCTGGGAGACTAATAAAAATGATAGTGTGGTTTTATACATGTTAAATGGGTAAATACACAAATGCTACAGTAAATATGGCACCTTCCCTTGAACAGACCAGAAATTTGCTTGTGTAAGTTGGTATTGGAGGGGTTGTCCCTTGTGAGTTTTTGGGTAGTGGTGGAAGGAGGGTTACATGAAATTGGAAGGTAAGTTTTAACACCAGATGTGGTGAGTGTGGCTCCTGCCGCACGTGGTGAACTGAGGCAGTTGGTCATGTTGAGGTGTGTGCGTGTGTGCATTTTGTGTATTCCTTTATGGCTCAGTCCATTTGGGTGCATTTTTCTGCTTTTCCCTTGCATTTCTTGTGGATAAGCAAATGTGAAATTGGAGTTATGTCCAAGTTTTCCCCCAGTGTATCAATTTCCTTGGAATAAATTTGCCTTTTCAATACAGGTGTCATAGCTGTATGTATGGATGCTTATTCTTTTGCACACATTACACAAAATAACTCCATACACTGTACTGAATGCTGTTTTTCACTTAATATTTCTTAGAGCTTTTTCCATATCACCACATAGTTACTCGTTTTTTTTTTTTAATGGCATTTGAAGCATTAAGAGATGACTAAATTGATCGCCAAAATTCTTGCAACAACCTACACTCCCATCAACATGCTTCCTACACCTTGGCCAATATTAACTATTATCACATTTATTAACTTTTGCCAACCACTAGTTAAATGTCTCTCTCCTTCCTCTCCCTCCCTCTCCTCCCTCTGCTCCCTCTGCTCCCTCTCCTCCCTCTCCTCCCTCTGCTCCCTCTCCTCCCTCTGCTCCTTCTCCTCCCTCTCCTCCCTCAGCTCCCTCTGCTCCCTCTGCTCCCTCTCCTCCCTCTCCTCCCTCTGCTCCCTCTCCTCCCTCTCCTCCCTCTCCTCCCTCTGCTCCCTCTCCTCCCTCTCCTCCCTCTGCTCCCTCTGCTCCCTCTCCTCCCTCTCCTCCCTCTGCTCCCCCTCCTCCCTCTGCTCCCTCTGCTCCCTCTCCTCCCTCTCCTCCCTCTGCTCCCTCTCCTCCCTCTCCTCCCTCTGCTCCCTCTCCTCCCTCTCCTCCCTCTCCTCCCTCTGCTCCCTCTCCTCCCTCTGCTCCCTCTCCTCCCTCTCCTCTCTCTGCTCCTTCTCCTCCCTCTCCTCCCTCTCCTCCCTCTGCTCCCTCTGCTCCCTCTGCTCCCTCTCCTCCCTCTCCTCCCTCTCCTCCCTCTCCTCCCTCTCCTCCCTCTGCTCCCTCTCCTCCCTCTGCTCCCTCTCCTCCCTCTCCTCCCTCTGCTCCCTCTGCTCCCTCTCCTCCCTCTGCTCCCTCTCCTCCCTCTGCTCCCTCTCCTCCCTCTCCTCCTTCTGCTCCCTCTCCTCCCTCTCCTCCCTCTGCTCCCTCTGCTCCCTCTGCTCCCTCTCCTCCCTCTGCTCCCTCTCCTCCCTCTCCTCCCTCTCCTCCCTCTGCTCCCTCTCTTCCCTCTCCTCCCTCTCTCTTCTCCCCCACCTCCACAGAGACATTTACACTGTGAGGAATGCCTCCCATAAGTACACTGATAGAAAAAGGAACTTTAAAAGTGTGAAACAGGTGGTGAGGTGGTGTTGAAATGGTTAAAAAAAAAAAAAGGATATGAAAGAAAACATAAAAACTTATTAAAAAGGCAGAAAAAAGGAATTCCCTTTCTACTTATTTTTCACTTCTACCTTTGCTAAATACAACTTATCCACTTTATGAGATAAGATATTGAGTTGACCCTGTAGGATTTCATCTATCACTCTAGCTGGTTGACGTCTCCAAAAATGCAGCTTACACTATTAATCCATTCACTTCAGCAAAACATGCCTAAGGACATCAGATTCTTCTGTTTATCAGTATTGGGTTCCTTGGCCCCAACAAGCTCAGCAGATACAGCTGAACAGAGTGATGTGGTGGCTTCAGCTCTTGAGTCTGGGGCTGCTAACAGCAAAAGTGACAGAAATAGAGGCTCATGCAGGTGTCAGATGTTTTCCTGTAAAGAGGTTGGCAATGGACGTAAATGCTTCCAGCTGGGCACATTACCGGGCAGGATAAGCCATAATGATTTAATAATGAAATCACATTGGTTTATGATCATTGTTCTTATTAGGAAATATCATTGCTTTTTGGTGATTTATTATGTGAAACTGAGTTTTCATATAAACACTGTGATTTGCATTTATATGTAATATATATTTGCATATGTATATATATCTGAGTCAGAATGACTTACTAAAAGTAATCACCAAAAAAAGAGGATGGAATATTGATGTAAATATGCCACAAATATTTAAGGAAATGTAGAAATTATGACAATTATTATGATGTTGCCGCTTCAAAATAATATTAGATGCATTTTCCTTTATGTGAAACTGACAGAGAACTAGTAGCTGGATCCATCTCTGTTTTGCAGTTAGGCTTTTGCACCTTGAAATCACAAACTATGATATTATTAATAAAATATAAAGAATATATATAAGGGTTATATGGAACCACCATTTCCCTTCCAAATTAAGGACTTGATTTCCTGTCCTCGTTTCTACTCATGTGTTCTGACATGGAGGAGAGAGAGGACAAAAAAGTTAAGAAGAGGGAGGAAGAACATTTTGACTTACAAAAGAGCTTTCAGTCTCATGGGGCCTGGAACAGTTGCTCTGGAGCAGTGAAGGACACTACAGAAGGCTTCTCTCTCTCTTTTTGGTTATGATTCTTTGCTCTATCAGCTGTGGTGACTTGTAAGTACAGTTCCTAGGATCAACCCAGGGTGCAAAATTTAGTGGTGAGTTGCAAGGGCAAAGCAAAGCATGTCTCCCACTCATCTGCACTCAATGTCAGGTACATAATTTGGGAAGCCCAGTGCAAAATAAAAATGTGGGGCCTCTTGTTCCAAAAGCAGGAAAAAATGCCATTGAAGGGGCTAAAATATAAAGCCTTGCCCTATCTTTCATGGCCTTTCTCTTTCAACTTGTCATGGTATTGTTTTATTTGCTATTCAGTGCTACTATAAGAAAAATTAAAGACATAAGTCATTAGCATGAGTGTTACTTTTCATCTCAATATTGTGCAATGTCAGTTTTAAATGCAAACATAAGAGCATTTAACTTGTATGTGGAATCACCAAAATTACTCAGTTTGTATTTTGTAGCTTGTATGTGCATATGTATTTTGTTCTTACCAGCATGGAGGAAATGCTGAACAAAACTCAACTGTTTTTATTTCACTTCTTAATACATGTACATTCTACCAATACTCTCTACCTTTGGTTTACTGATGAGTAAAGAAGGACTAAAAGGAAAAGAATCTATAGGTTATTGTATAAGTCTGCCCTCACACTGCTAATAAAGACATACCTGAGACTGGGTAATTTATAAAGGTAAGAGGTTTAATGGACTTACAGTTCCACATGGCTGAGGAGGCCTCACAATTATTGTGGAAGATAAAAGAGGAGCAAAGTCAAGTTTTACATGGCGGCAGGCAAGAGAGCTTGTACAGGGGAGCTCCCCTTTATGAAACCATTGGATCTCATGAGACTTATTCACTACTATGAGAATGGTATGGGGGAAACCGCTCCCATGATTCAATTATCTCCACCTGGCCCCACCCTTGACACATGGGGATTATTACAATTCAAGGTGAGATTCGAGTGGGGACACAGCCAAACCACATAATTCACCCTTTCTCTGTCCTTTTCTGTCATCATTTTCAGTGTAGGTGTTTGGCCAATACAGGGAAGTAACAGGTATAAGAAAGGTAATGACAGGATTCCTTGGTCATTCATGTTTCTTAGAATGCCACTACCTTCTTTTGGTGGTTGAAGCAAATTCTGGTTCGAATGGAAAGTATGGCCTCTTAGGGCTATCAGAGCTTACTCAGTTCTAGATGTATCATATTTACCTTGTATTTGTTTGGCATCTCGCTGAACTCCCATGCACTATGGGCCTGATGGAGTCCTGTGCTCTTGGGGCATTGTGAATGCTGTGTGTAAATGGGGCTCCTAGGAACAACAGACACATATTGTGCACATTTTCTCTGCTCTCACACACATGTTCCATTGTCCCCTCAGGCTCCACTCAAAAAATACAAGTTCAAAGATAAAATCATTAAGAATTTCAAGATAGTGGCAGGAGAGGATTAAACTAAGTGCAGGACCCTTCTCTGTGTGGGGCCTGTGTGACTACACAGGTTGCACACCCACGAAGCTGGCCCTTTCTGTATCAGGCAAAGCTGCTGGACAGCCTGAAGCCTCATGAGCATGCCATGTATGAAGGAGCGCAGCTTACAGCAGGCTGGACATTGCCAATAGTGTACCGGTGCAAAATAGTTTCCCTGAAACCTTTAATACACTTATTTCAAACTCAGTTGAATTGATATCATTGAGACAGCTAGATCTCTTAGAGGGCTCCCAGTGCCAGGAGGAGTGCCTTTCAGATGGGTCTTTGAAACCTCAGTGTTATAGCTAGAACCAGGTACTCATTATTGAATCAATCTCTCTACATCTCTTAACATTTTTTCTTTCTCATAGGATTTCCAGCAGGAGAGCTCCAGAAGCCTTTCTTTTGGGGAACAGAATATCCTCGGTGAGTAAATGAGTACAGAAACCAGTTGCTGACCAATTAGGAAGAACATGTTGCTTTGGTAGAGGACAGAAGAAACAAAGTCAAAGGTTATTCAGCAGAAAGAAGCCATGGAATCTGGCGTGGGTCATCTGTACTCTTATCATTTTAGGTATTTGTTTTCTGATCCTTGTTACGAGGGTGAATGGCTGGACAGGAAGGCCACCTTACACATAGGTGGCTTTCATTTTTATGCATTTATTCTCTTACTCATTAACTCATACTACCAGTATTTGGACATTGAAGGATTGTTGGGATTTGAATTGATGGGATAAGTCTAAAACCATTCCATGTAGAAGAAACAGTGTGAGATAAGGAGGGAAAAGTGTTTCTATAATGGCAGAGTCTAGTTTGGCTGGCCCAAATGGTATATGAAAGGAAGTAGTGGAAAAGAAGATTGAGGTTTGATATTGGAGGGCTCTGCATGGCAAATAAGGAGCTTGGATACTAATAGGCAATAGAAAATATTGAACTTTTTGAGCAAGTTAGTAAGATAATCGAATTTATCTTTAGAAATATAACCTGTGTAGCTACAGAATAAGTCAAAATTGGTAGTGTATGGACTTAGCGATACCAGTTTAAAGGTCATTGTAATACCAACAGATTGTAGACTTATGTAATTCACAATTTCCATACATAGTAGAGATTCTGATAATATTTGATGTCAATAATATCACCATTTCTATTATATATTTTTGTTTGCTTTGGTGTTTTAATGCATGGAAAATCTTAGTCTTGATTCTATACGTTGAGTCTTTTGTGTTTTGGTTTGGATATATGACAATTTAAAAATATGTAGGTTTAAAAGATATAGATTCCCATAAATATATCAATAAGAGAAATATGTTGGCAATGTTTTCATTTAACCTTTGGGCTTTCCCAGTAGCAGACCTTGTGATAAGTATTCAAGTGCAATTAGTTCTTTCGGGAGGTGGTACAAGGAAACACCAGCAGGGGAGTGGAGAATTGAGACAGTGAGGGAAATAAGCCAAATGAATTGTGTCCTGTGAGTCTTTTATGGCTGCCAAAATGAATTGCTACAAACTTAGTGGCTTAAAATGACATAAACTTACAAGCTTATGGTTCTGTAGGTCAGAAGTCCAAACTGGTTCTCACTGGGCTAAAATCAAGTTGTCAGCAGGGCTACTTTCCTTTCTGGAAGCTCCAGAGATGAATCTGTTTTCTTGCCTTTTCTAGTTTCTAGAGGGGGCCCACATTCCTTGGCTCATGACCTCTTCCTCCATCTTTAAAGTTCCATAGTCACATCTCCTTCTGACTCTCATCTTCTGTCTCTCCCTTCTACTTATAAGGACCCTTGTGATTACATTGGTACCATTCAGATAATTCAGGATAATCTTCCTGTTTTAAGGTCAACTGATTAGCAACCTTAATTCTGTCTGCAGATTTAATTGCCCTTTACTGTGTAACATAACATATTCACAGGTTCCAAAGATTAGCATATGGACATCTTTTGTAGGCCATTATTCCACCTACCACATGTGTGTTACAAAGCCAGTTATCACCATGGGCAACTGGAGCTCAATCTTGCTGGAGAACTGTAAAACATGCTTCAGAGTGATCCCACCTCAGGGACATGGGAGCTGGGGTATTTATCTATCCTCCAACTCACCTTCCATCATTGATTGAGGGCTCCTACCAGGGGTACCTGGCAGTGCCCATCCTAGGCCAAGAGGGCTGTAGTGGCTGGAGAAAGTCCTTAGGCAACTAGTTTCAGGTGCTGACATTTGAAGGCTGTCAGATTGGTATGCTCAAAAATAGTGAGGGCTACGAGGACATGGGCAGCCATCGATAAAGCTTACTACAGGGAAGCACCATTGTTAGAATAAATAAAAATTCCAGGTTCTCATTTAACCAAATCCATTAATAATATCCCAGGCCTCAGCTGCATAGTTTTCTTTGGTGTTCAGATGTTTGGAATCAATTTGCCCTGCTTTTAAGTTTAGAAATATATATATATATATCTCTAAAAAATTAAAGGTTTAGGATAAATATTCTTTAAGCTCCCTTCAGACTAAAAAAGTCCTATAATTCTTTGATTCTGCTTATTGTTAACAATTTAACTGAGCTTCTATTATTGTGGTTATATAGCTGGAGACTAGGAAATAGTCTGGTTAGATTTCTGAAGTTATTGATTAAGTGATTTGTTTATTGGGTCTGTGAGCATGTTAGTGTCTATTTGTTTGTACCTTAGGCTAGGTCATAGTTAATACTTGAGTGTGAAAGAGAGTTTTTTTTTCCTAAAGACTTCTTTGTCCTCATCCACTTAATGAATAGCTATTATGTATCATTTGGGTACTCAGCATTGGGAATATGAAGATGCTAAAGACATGGGAGTCACGGTCCAGTGAGATGGCTTCCCATACATTCATCTATTCTGTATTAATAAATGGATAGCCTCCAGAATCAAGGGAGTGGGTATCCTTTCTGCTCACAGTGGTCAGCTTAGTCCTCACCTGAGTGTTGAGTCTAATTATGGGGCATGAACAAGCTGAATTGTTTCCAGAAGAGACAATCAGGACTGTAAATGGTTGAAGACAACATTTCCCAAAGTGTGTGTTCCATGAAACAGTAATAGAGGTAAGTCATCCTCCCCTTCCCTCAGTTTTGGGAAATCATAATAATTATCACCATAAAAATTTCCTAGAAGCTCTGCAAGAAAGAAACCTATTTAGATGTGTTTAACACAACTACCTTTTTTGTACCCATTAACCATCCCCACTTCTGACCCCAGCCCCCCACCACCCTTCCCAGACTCTGGTAACCATCCTTCGAAATGTAGAGGTTCCCAAACTCCCCTGTGTTTTGGGAAATGCTGATCTAGAATTCATGACTGAAGAATAAGAGTTGAAAGAACTTAATAACACTTGAAGGGGAACCTCATAACTGTCTGCATATTTTTGAAGGAAAGTTAAGGTGGTAGAATGACTTATTATATTCAGGAGATTCAGCAGGTGTTCAGTTAGAGGTTACACTAGACCAATAGATGGGAGCCATAGAAAAGACATTTCAGATCAGCATTATGGAGAGCTATTATGTTTAGACCCGCCCAAAGAGGGAATGGGTTACCTTAGAAGGGGATGAGCTCTTGGTCATTGGAAATACCCAAGCAGAGTATTATAACCATTTGAATGGGTTTTTCTAGAGGGGGCCCATTCCTCTAGTAGGAAGTTGGAGTAGATGACCTCTAAGCCATTTCCAACTCAGAAATTTTTATGAATTTATGATTCAGGCATAGGGCAGCCCTTACTTGATAACAGTGTGAGATCATGGTTAAGCTAGACAGCAGCATAGTTGTTTTGTTGTTGACAGCAAATCCGGTGCATATGTTAAACCCACTGAGTAATAAGAACAAAAGAGAAACTGAGTAGGTAGTAAAAGTGGTGTCTTCTCCATTTTATTTTTGGAAGACTAGATCTTCAGTGCAAGAAATCTTCCAGTTTCTGGCCAGCCAGTCACGGTTGCATTTTAAAAGGGCAAGTTTATTTTTTTTATGCTTATTTATTTATTTATTTATGAGACAGAGTTTTGCTCTTGTTACCCAGGCTGCAGTGCAAAGGCATGATCTCAGCTCACTGCAACCTCCGCCTCTCAGGTTCAAGTGATTTTCCTCCCTCAGTCTCCCAAGTAGCTGGGATTACAGGCATGCGCCACCATGCCTGGCTCATTTTGTATTTTTAATAGACACGGGGTTTCTCCATGTTGGTCAGGCTGGTCTCGAACTCCCAACCCCAGGTAATCCGCCCGCCTCGGCCTCCCAAAGTGCTGGGATTACAGGCGTGAGCCACCACCCCCGGCCAATGACGTGCTAATTTAAATACTCTTCATTGATAAAATAGAGGACATGAATCTAGTATTATGAAATATTATTATTGTCAGGCTTAGTCATCTAAAATTACTTTTTCTTTGTCTCTTGTCCAAAGGATTGTGATTAAGTAACTGAGAACTGAAACTTAGAATGATTCAATCATTTTCTGAATTCTCCATTACCTTTTGCAAATAGGAAGCTTGTTGGAGCAGCCCCGCTTAAAGGACATTTATTGCACAGCAATTTCTATAAGCTTCCATTGTTCATGCCTTCAGTTCATCCAGTCAACAGCATTGACTGACGGATGTAGAGGACGAAGTACTTATTCTCAGAACTGAGAGACCTGGAAAAACTAAATGTTGCAATCTGCACACTGATAGCTACTGCCGCAAAAATTAACACTATGTAAAATTACAAGTTTGTCCCACACTGCTATGATAGCTCTATGATTGAAATGAATAATTTCACTGTTACTTCTTTAATGAAGGTTTGCAATGATGGAAAAACAGTAGGAAGCATTTTTTCAAATGCAAATTACCTTACAGGAAAGAAATAACAAAGGAAAGCATTGCCACCAAGGGGAAAAATTAAATCTTACACCACTTCCTTGGGTGTAGTTGAGACAAACAATTAGCATGGTAAGGATCATTATGTCCTGTAATAACATATTACTTTAAAAATTTCCATTCCTTCCAGTTATGGGTCCTATCTATTTGCTGGGTGACTTTGATGTTGCATGTCAGGAACTAACTGTGAGATATTTTTAGCATAATTGCAAATCGCATGAAGAATCTTCACAATAAGGATTCTAAGTGGTGTGTAATTCTCATCCACAGGTTAAATGACTAAATTAAGATACATATAGATCTGTCACTTGCATGAGACGGTAAAGTTAACTAATCAGTTAAATCATTGTTACTTTCTTACTCTGTACAAGGCATAGAGGATATAGCAATGAACAAGTAGGTAAGAGAGTGGCCTCAACAGAACTTATATTTGAGAGAGAAAATCCCAGACATACATATGGAAACCCCATTATTGATTTCTTCATATATTCTTAATATGCCTTGCTATGTAACAAAGCACCACCAAGCAACCATTTATTAGCTCATGATTCTGTAATTTGGGCAGGACTGAGATGAGACAGCTGGTCTCTGCTCTGTATGGTGCTGGCTGGGGTCACTCAACTAGGGCTGGACTCACAGACAGGTGAGTGAAGGCGACTTCACTCACCTGTCTGTGCCCCAGTTGGGCTGGCTCTCGTGGCTGGGCCATGGCAAGGCCTCTCTCTCTTCCTTTGGAGTCTCTCAACTTCTGGGGTTTCTCGCTTGCTTCATTTGGCATCATTCCCTCTAGCTGTGTAGTTGAACTTCTTTGCAAGTGACTTCCAAGAAGGTGGAAAATGGAAGCTACTAAGTTTCTTAAGGCCCAGACCCAGAAGTCATACCTGACCCTTTCCACTGCATTCTGTTGGTCACAGCAAGTCCCAAGGCCAGTCCAAATTGAAGAAGAGGGAAATAGATTGTCTCTTGATGGGAGGAGGGGCTATGTGCATTTAGGAGTAGGTACAATTGTTGGTGGCCCCTCTTATAGATAATCTACCACATGCTTCTTCAGAGGTGAAGAGAAATAATGTGGCACCTTTTTCAAATCTTTGCTATTCAGTTGTTATCTTGTCTACAACAGAAAGAGGAATGTGACTACCTTTGAAAATAGAGTGATCCCTTTTAATCTCTATTCCTTTTTTTATGACTACATTTGGAAAACAATTTAACTTCTAAGACTATGGTGACTTTTCAACAAGTTTCCAGATAAAATATAAATGATATATTTACTGACAGGATCTTTTCAAGCCCTGTTTTAGGTGTTCATAAATTTATAGCTACAGCAGATAAAAAAATCATAGCAATCTTAAGGCTGAAAGGGATTTCAGAAATCATCTCTTTCACATCCCTAATTTCAGAGAGTAGGGCACTAAGGTTCATATGTGGTAATAATGACAATGTTAGAATTTATATTTTCTTTGTCTATTTCAATTGGAAGGTATGTTTAGATTTTTTACAGCTTTATGGGTATGGTTATTAGATTGTTATTACCATGGTTACTAGAAAGCAGTTTATCTTGGCTTTCCATTGAAAAAATTAAAGGATTTTGCTCTGAGATTCATGCTTGTAATTGTCTCCAAATTATGTATTTATGCCATAGATCTCTGAGTTATGGTGCTATAGGAGTAATTGTCGGACATGAATTTACACATGGATTTGATAATAATGGTAAGTACTGGTTCATTTTATAAGCTGCTGCTTTTATAATAATGTTGACTATATGGATGTTAATTGTTATGATTATCTTTGCATAGCAGCAGCATCATAGCTTGAAGATTATCCAAAGCAATATGATTGCCGATTGAAAACTTTTCACCGTGTCTTGCTGTGATGGCTTGCAATAAATACACAATTGTTCCCATTGGTGATCGGGGTAGACTTTAAAAAGCAGCCTTGTAATTTCAATAAAATTAGCTTTGCATTTAGATCAGGATTGCTGTAGCTGCCACAATAGTTACAGAGATTGATTTATAGCTTCTCCCTTTGTCATTTATTCATCATCTTGAGATATTCTCCCTGGAGGAGCAAGCTCTGCTCCAACGATGATTGTACACGCTGCCAAGTTAGGACTCGTTGAGTTAGGACTCTGGAGCTTGGCTGACTGGTTCCCTTTGATGATTTCGAAGATTATGCAATGCTTAATCTATATTTTTCTCTATACTGGCTTATATTCTGATTATTATTATTATTATCATTATTGAGACGGAGTCTAGCTCTGTCGCCAGGCTGGAGTGCAGTGGCACGATCTCGGCTCACTGCAACCTTGGCCTCCCATGTTCAAGTGATACTCCTGCCTCAGCCTCCCAAGTAGCTGGGATTACAGGCACGTGCCACTGTGCCCAGCTAATTTTTGTATTTTTAATAGAGACGGGGTTTCACCACATTGGCCAGGATGGTCTCGATCTCCTGACCTCGTGATCTGCCCACCTCAGCTTCCCAAAGTGCTGGGATTACAGGCATGAGCTACTGCACCCAGCCTATTCTGATTATTTTAAAATCTATACTTTCCTGATAATTTATGTAATAGGATATGCTTTGTATCCTGATGACATTTAAGCAAAAGGAAAAAGCAGAATATGACATAAACTAAAGAAATGGCTTCCTTTGAGAGTCCTCATCATCGTTAAGTGCACTCTTTTCTCCTTTAACTTTGGAGTATTATCGGAAGGCCACATGAAATCTCTGAAACTTATGGATTAGTAGCAAATTACTATCACATCCATACCCACACAATGATTTACAGGCAGTCTCAGGAACCAGCTGCCCTAAGGCAACGTTATATAGAAGGGGACCTCTTTCTTCCATCCCTGTAGTATCTCCAACATCCTTTCCTGGATGCCTACCCCAGGGCCAGAGACAATTTGGCTCTTCTAGAAAAGTCTTCCTGTACTCCCACCAGCCCTTCCTTAATCACCTAGATCTTTTGCTCCTCTGGTCTTCCCTTCTCTGTTAAAATGTGGCTGACTTGTAGTTATCTGACTCTGCAGAGCTAGACTTTCTGCCTTTGGGTGTTTGGTTTATCTGAGATGAGAGTCTTAGCTAAGAAAAAAAAGCGAATAGTCCTTTCTTCGTTCTGGGCCTCTCTTGATAGGAAATTTAAGTACAGTTCCTCCCCAGAACCTTCTGGAGAACTTCTGGAGTCTTTCTCAAAGGACTGAATCTAATGGTGGCAATTTCACTCTGTAACCAATGCTTAGAACAGTGCATTGCACATATAAGTACATGCCCGGTACCTATTTAATGATTGGTTGGTTAGTGGGTAGAGGACAGTGACTCCGTACTATCCCAGGGGGTGGTGTTAGTAGTATGTAGCCTTGCTGAAGAGTTTTGGATTGTTCTAATTAACAACTTTACTTAGGGGACTTTTTTGTGAGCTCTCTGTATAATTAAATTTAAAGGATGCCTCTGATTCTCATAGTAACCTTGAATATAGAAGACAGTCTAGCAGCATCCAAATTTTGTTTCAAAGGATGTAGAGAAAATGAAGAGTGAACACATAGCAAGAAAGCATGTATAATCTTTCTTCCCATTATGTTTTGGAGATTTTTCATTCTTATTCCAAGTTTTCTTTTTAGAGCAATCTTCCTTGTCTAAGCAGGACAGATGGGTCTTCCATCCACACTAGTGGCTGTGGAATGATTCATAACAGAGGTTTTATGTGTCTTTCAGCTCCTGGCAACTTGGAGGAAACAGGTTCTTATAGGGCTGAGTCAGGGTCTATGATCGCACAGTATGGATGGCTCACTGGGGCTATTCCTATGGATCATTTGGAATTTCACTGGTAGTAATGCTCTGATTGCCTCCGTGGGCTTTCTGAATGAAGCCATTTTATTTCATAATCCAGTGAACATTTTGGGTCAAATCAGGTGAAGACACAGAATCCAAGACTGAATAAGACTAGTATATGTAATAAATTGATGAATCTCATTTTTAAGGTGCTCTTTGTTCCTTAGAAGGAAAGAACTTCCTCAATTGTCTTTATCCTTTTCACCCTTTTTACAATTAACCTGTGACATTGGAGAGAATGCAGGAGCTGATCTCAGGAAGAGTGTTCCCTGCTGTTATGACTGCTTTTTGAAGGCTTGTCGAGGTGAGGGAAAGGAAAGATGAATTTAGTTTCCATAAATAACACAAATGTCTTCGAACTTTTATTTTTGCTAGGTAGAAAATATGATAAAAATGGAAACCTGGATCCTTGGTGGTCTACTGAATCAGAAGAAAAGTTTAAGGAAAAAACAAAATGCATGATTAACCAGTATAGCAACTATTATTGGAAGAAAGCTGGCTTAAATGTGAGTACAACTGTGGCTAAGGGGGCACCTTGTGGTTCATTTTTCCTCATTTGGACATTAGCTGGCTTTAAACCATTGGTTCTCAAAGCGTGTTTACAAGATCAACAGCATCTGTCTTCCCTGGGAACATTCTTGAGTCCTACCCCATACCTGCTGAATCAGAATCTTTGGGGTTGGGGCCTGGTCATCCCTTAACCAGGCATGAACTTTTTCCTGATATATTACTAGGGCTGGAAAAATACCTAAATCCTTGCTATGCCTCAAATCTATTATACTTGTAGATGAATTTAGGTAAAAATCCATGTGCTTCTTTTAAAGGGAATGTTTATAAACACTGAGTTGGTTCTCCTGGTTCTTAAACCATGCTCAGCCCAAGTGAGACCACTGCTCATTCAGGCAGAGAAACCAGAGTCTGTATCCTTGAATGGTGTCTAGCTCTTTTATCAGTGTCCTGGACTGCCATTTCTCTGCCTATATATTTTTAAATATCTACAACTGTGACATGAGAAGACCTAAAATGGGTGCTTCTATGTATCTCTATATAGTGCAGGGGTTTTCACACTGTGAAAATTCATCTGGAGTATATGTTGCTTCAAGAAAAGCATAGCAGAAAGGGGTTCTAGAGTCAGACATGGGTCCAAATCTAGGTTCAACTAGTTTTATGAACTTGGGCAAGTTACATAATGTTCCTGAGTCTCAGCATCTTCATCTGTGAAATGGGTCAATGTTTCTGAACTCATGGATTTGTTGTAAGAATTAAATGAGCAAAGCAATGTGGAGCACTAGCACAAGGCCTGACATAAAGCAAGTGCTCAATAAAAGATAGTTAATATTCCTGATCCTTCGTGACATACTCATTAGTACCCTATCCCAGGAAAAAACAAAGCCAAAGATTTTTGGGGTAAAAACCCCCCAAAAAACAATAGAACAGTTTTCTTGGAGGAAGGGAATTTATATTTCCTGATGATTATTATATACAGGCATGAAGATGAAACTTTTCACTTAATTGAAACAAATGTATCCCCATACTAGTCCTGAGAGGTATAGATTATTACTAAGTGTACAGGTTTTGCATATGAGGTTCAAAGGAATTAAACTGAGGTTCAAAGAGATTAAAATCCATGGTAGAGTCTAGATTAGAGTTTATGTCTGTATGACTCCAAAGTCCATACTGCTTCCCCTATATCATGCTGAGGTTCTTATTTTAAGTTAAGTTCATTTTATATCTGGGTGATGTGTGGGTGGACTGCTCTTCACCATTCATTTTGGCCAAAGTGTCAGAGATTGAAACTTAATTCTGACAAATGTGTACCTTTGTCACAAGGACGATAGAAAGGGCATGCCTGTCTTAGCATAAATCCACTTAACCATCAGAAAACAGCTTCAGTTTCATTCCCACAGGAGAGTGGGTGGCTTCCTTTGTGGATATAAGGGCCATGCTTTATTTTTCTGGCTTCATTTATAGGAGCCATTCCTTTGTGCCTGAATCTTGCTTTGTAGTGAATTCGGGGGAGCTCAGATGGGGCACTACAGATGCAGACTGTCAGCAGCTGTTGAGTCTTTTTTTGTTGTTGTTCCTTTTTGTAGCTGTTGAGTCTTGAGAGTCCAAACCTAGGGCCATGTGGTCTACTGAGGCAGACCAGAGTTCAAGGAGCCAAAGGGGTGAGGCTGCTCCAAAAGGCTCTAAATTAGATATAAAGCTTAGAGTGAATGGCTGGGCATGGTGACTCATGCCTGTATTCTAAACACTTTGGAAGGCCAAGGTGGGAGGATCACTTGAACCTAGGAGTTTGATACCAGCCTGGGAAACATACGGAGACCCTGGCTCTACAGAAAAGTTTTTTAAAAATTAGCTGGGTGTAGTGGTGCATGCCTGTAGTCCCAGCTACTCACTCAGGAGGCTGAGGTGGAAGAATTGTTTGAACCCTATAGTGAGATATGATCACACCACTGCACTCCAGTGTGGGAGAAAGAGAGAGACCCTGTCTCAAAACACACACACACACCCCTCAGAGTAAAAAGGAAGGAGATTAAATTTAAGCAGGAGTGGATATAATCATAATCTTCAAGAGCCAAGAGGAGTTGGGACTTGAGAAAGCAGCATATTAGGAAGCAAAGGCTCTGGAGACAGAAGACTGCTTGGGTTCGAATCCCAGTGACATACGAGCAGTTTACTTCGTCACTCTGTCTTAGGTTCACTAGAAGCAGAACCCAAGAAGGGGTTCCTTAGGTCATTGATTCTTTTGAGACAGCGTCTCGCTGTGTCACCCAGGCTGGAGTGCAGTGGTGTGATCTCGGCTCACTACTACCTCTGCCTCTGCCTCCTGGGTTCAAGTGATTCTCCTGCCTCAGCCTCCCCAGTAGCTGGGATTACAGGTGCCAGCCACCAGGCCTGGCTAATTTTTGTATTTTTAATAGAAACGGGGTTTCTTCATGTTGGCCAGGCTGGTCTCGAACCCCTGACCTCAGGCAGTCTGCCCGCCTCGGCCTCCCAAAGGGCTGGGATTACAGGTGTGAGCCACCGCACCCAGCCTAGGTCAGTGATTTATTCAGAAAGTCGTTTCAGGAAAAACCTATAATGGAATGAGGGAAACCTGTTGGTTTCAGGAAATGTTTAGCCTCACCCTGATTCCACAGAGGATTCTGGAGCACGAATTGCACCACAGAAATTGTTCAGCCCAGGTACTGGGCTGTTGAAACTGCACATCAGTCAATTACTGGAAGGTGGGTTATAACCTCCCAGCAGTCTCCAGATGAGGTGATTCCCATAAGCTAAGGTTGATCTGAGCTGTTAGCAGTTGTGGGAATGGGTGCACAGTTTAGGTAGAAAAGGGGATCTGGTGGGATATCGACATCTGCTACACACCCTGAGCTTTAGATCCTCATTTGTTGAGCAAGGATGGTGGTAATTAGCACTTACCTCATAGGATTGTGGATAACAAAGAATATACGTAAAGCAGGAATGGTAGCTTTTGTATACTGAAGCTAGGAGGGTCCTGAGTGATTACAGTGAATAATATTTTCCAAAGATTTGTTTTTATTCCTTCATATTGCTTGATACCTGGGTGACTGGGCTAGCTTTAAAGTAAAGAGTTGGTAAGATCCATGGCTTGAAAGTTAAAAGCAAGGTATGTTAGTTTTCTGTTGCTTGCTGTAACAAGTTACTATAAACTTAGTAGCTTAAAATAACATAAATTTGTTATCATACAGTTCTGTATGTCAGAAGTCTGACATAGATCTCAGTGGACTAAAATCAAAGTGTCAGCAGGGCCACATTCCTTTGTAGAGGTTCTAGGGGAGTATCTGTTTCCTCGCCTTTTCTAGCTTTTAGAGGCTGCCCACATTCCTTAGCTCATGGCCCCTTCGTTTTTCAAAGCCAGCCATGGCCAGTGGAGTCTTCTCATGTTGCATCACTCTGACACTCACTCTCCTGCCTCCCTTTTCCTCTTGTAAGAACTTTTGTAATTACACTGGGTCCACCTGGACAATCCAGGATAAAGTCTGCATCTCAAGATCCTTAATCACATCATAAAAGTCTCCTTTGCCATGCTTTATTTTTCCAGCTTCATTTTGTAGGGACCTTTCCTCTGTGCCTGAATCTTTCTTTGCAGTGAATAAGGTAACATATTCACAGATTCCAGGGATTAGGACGCAGACATCTTTGGGAAGCCGTTATTCTGCCTATTACACAAGAGTTGAAGGACTTTTCTGTAAAGGGCCAGATAGTAAAAAATTTAGGCTTTGTGGGGCATATGGTCTCTGTTACAATATTTAATTCTGCCATTGTAGCAAGAGAGCAAATACAGACAATATGTATATGAATGGGCATGGCTGTGTCCCAATAAAACTTGATTTATGAACACCAAAATTTGAATTTCATATAATTTTCATGTGCCACAACAATATTATTCTTCTTTTGATTTTTCCCCAGTCGTTGAAAAGCCTGTACAAAGACAAGCAGCAGGTTGAATTTGGCGTGTGGGCTGTATCAGTTTGGAATATTTGTGTCCTAGCTCATTTAAAGTTTTAAGAAACAATCTCGAATATTGGGAATAATTTTTTTTTTTTTTTACCATGCTGGCTGGTTGTCATACATATCGCAGACCTCGACCTTGTGATCTGAACTACTTCTATTTGATGTTTGTTCCCTAGGAGAACCACTTTCCTTTTAATTTTTCATGGAAATTGCTGAAGGTAAAATGATGATAGTTGGTCTTGAAATCTTGTTCCTGTGTGGATGGTAAATTTTTGGAAACACAGGCACAATGAGAAGAATACTCAAATTATGTGAGCTAATCAGAGAAAGTAACCTGTGTATTGACATTCCTGTATTTTCCCCATTAAACCAGAGTCACTCGGAATATTGTTAACATTTTATTAGAGCTGGCTAGATTGGTTAGAATGAAGAGGTAGGTGAGAAAGAAGCCTGTAGCGTAATAAAATAGAAAGTATTATATTCAGGAGCACCTTGCTGAGGATAGTTTGCCATCTTACAATATATTATGCCTACCTCTGATTTATTGAATGTGATTTTCTCTTTAAAATATGATACTTTTCTTGCTATAATATTCATGCCTCTTGCTGAATGATAGTTGACCATGAAACACTCATTTTTTTTTTTTCCTTTTTTCTTTCTGTTAGGTCAAGGGGAAGAGGACCCTGGGAGAAAATATTGCTGATAACGGAGGCCTGCGGGAAGCTTTTAGGGTATGCGCTGCTACATTTACTGTGGTTCTAAAAATCAAGCCATAAAACACCATACGGGTGTACCTCGGTTCATACCGTAGCCATGTTCTTGAGGAGTTCGATATTATGGAATTTCTGTAAATAGAAGTGTGTCTCCCCAATGACCCTATTATATAAACAGAACTATATTTCTTTTTTTCTTTTTGGGGTGTGAAGTCACCCTAAAGAATAATATTTGTTATTAAGAATCACGTATTTAAAGAATAGCTTTTAGAAAATACATTCAGCATCAGATCGAAACATGCTACAGCAATCTCCTTGGGGCTAGGTTCATTTGTTTTCCTTGAGTACAGGTCTTCCTGTAGTCCTCCTATAAATTTCTCTTAAAATATCAAACTTCTAAATTATGACCAGAGGGTAGTGGTTCTCATATACTGGGCCAAGTGATAGTTCATAATAACGTTTTCATCATCCACTAGTTTGTGGTCAAATAAGAAGCATAAGGATAATGCAGAAAGATTTCCTAAAGCTAAATGCATTCAATTTAATGACCAGACTGTTATTCCTGGTTATATCCTTCCTATATTCTAGTTGAAAAAATGAGGGCACTAGAAGATGACAGCTTTTCTCTTACGTGTCAAAATGAGAAAAGGTAATATGCGGACCCCAAAATGTATTGCCACAGGGGCCTTGCCATTGTATTAGATTTGTTTGTCCCCTGCTAGGAATTGAAAGAACAGCTTTTTTTCCCCAAGAGTTATTTAACATCTGAACGCTTTGGTCCAGCTGCTTTGGTATACATTGAGCATAAGGCCTTTTTGCAGGTGTACCTGCCTCACTGGTAAGCAATAGGACATGGACTTGTGTTTCCAAGCGTTTCTTTTCTTAAGAAAACTTTGACATGATGCATTTTGCACATGGCAGGAGTATATATTTGCTATTCCTGTGCTAGCTAAGCAAAGAGAAAAACCCACCGTTGCAGAGACTCATCTCTTCTTCTTCTCTCACCAGGCTTACAGGAAATGGATAAATGACAGAAGGCAGGGAGTTGAGGAGCCTCTTCTACCAGGCATCACATTCACCAACAACCAGCTCTTCTTCCTGAGTTACGCTCATGTGAGTAGACTGAGGAAGGGGCATCAGGGATGAGATGCAGGACTTGAGTTTGCTCCCTTGATCAAAGATTTCAAACAAAAGTTTAATGGCATGACTTTGATTTTTCGCAACAATTTTATCTTGATTATTTTCAGGGTAAATCTCACCTTCTTAATGTTCTATAGTACATAATTAATTGAGTGATTGAATCAAGGTTTATTGGTATTTTTTAAATCAAATGGGTTAGCAGCCCTGTGGTAGTTCATTTGATAGTTCCTCAATGTATCTTGACTTCTTAATCTGTTTGATACTATTTGTAACCATTTCTAATAACTTGTTCTTTGGCTTTCATGGGCCTGCTCTTTCCTATATTGCTCCTCCTTTGCCTCATTTGCTGACTTTATGCCACCACTCTCAGCCTGTGGGGGACCCTCAGGGTCATGTTCCCAACTGTCTAATGCATATGCAGAGACCCGTAGAGCTGAAAAAGAACGAAGGCAAGGAGAGTCATGTCAGTCTTTTGTGAGTTTAATAGGCTCTTGGAGCAGAAATTGAAAGGAAGATGTACACGAAATAAAGCACAGTTCTGAGTCTGAGTCTCTGGCTAATGAGGCAAGTGCCAAATCTTTATTAGTTATTATACTGGTTTATGTCATAAACATACAGGCAGCCTTTTCAAAGAAGTCAGGGATAGGTCAATAAAGGTTCTAATGAATGGCCTCACAGTGGGCAAATGTGTATGAATATGCTCAAAGCTAGACAAAAATCTTCATCAGTACAACCTTTTGTTCCTAAGTCTTTGCTTTCACTGCTAAGTAAGCTCATTCTCACACAAGTCTTCTATAATTCACTCTGGTCAAAGGATGCTTGCTTGCCTTGGGTCTTTTATTTCTTAAAGCTAATATAAAAACACTAAATAAATTATTGTTTAGCAACCTAATGTCAACAAAACTCTAGTCATCAACAACATGACTTTCCTTTTAGTTTTCCCGTTTCTATCATCACATCCCGTCATTAGATTTTCCTGGTTAGAAAGCCTGGATTCTTAGGTCTTATTTGATGCATATGTCCTCATTTTTATAACATGTATTCCAGAAGCCAGATGTTTCATACTTTTTTAAAAAATTATACTTTAAGTTCTGGGGTACATGTGCAGAACGTGCAGTTTTGTTACATAGGTATACATGTGCCATGGTAGTTTGCTGCACCCATCAACCCATCACCTACATTAGGTATTTTTCCTAATGCTATAGCTCTTCTAGCCCCCAACCCTCCAACAGGCCCTGATGTGTGATGTTCCCCTCTCTGTGTCCACGTGTTTTCCTTGTTCGACTCCCACTCATGAGTGAGAACATGCGGGGTTTGGTTTTCTGTTCTTGTGATAGTTTGCTGAGAATGATGGTTTCCAGATTCATCCATGTCCCTGCAAAGAACATGAACTCATCCTTTTTTATGGCTACACTGTATTCCATGGTGTATATGTGCCACATTTTCTTTATCCAGTCTATCACTGATGGACATTTGGGTTGGTGCCAAGTCTTTGCTATTGTGAATAGTGCCACAATAAACATACGTGTGCATGGCATCTTTATAGTAGCATGATTTAGAATCCTTTGGGTATATACCCAGTAATGGAATGGCTGGGTCAAATGGTATTTCTGGCTCTAGATCCTTGAGGAATCGCCACACTGTCTTCCACAATGGTTGAACTTATTTACACTCCCACCAACAGTGTAAAAGCGTTCCTATTTCTCTACGTCCTCTACAGCATCTGTTGTTTGTTTCCTGACTTTTTAATGATCACCATTCTAACAGGCATGAGGTGGTATCTCATAGTGGTTTTGATTTGCATTTCTCTAATGACCAGTGATAATGAGCATTTTTCATATGTTTGTTGGCTGCATAAATGTCTTCTTTTGAGAAATGTCTCTTCATACACTTTGCCCACTTTTTGATGAGGTTGTTTGTTTTTTTTCTTGTAAATTTGTATAAGTTCTTTGTAGATTCTGGATATTAGCCCTTTGTCAAATGGATAGATTGCAAAAATTTTCTCCCATTCTGTAGGATGCCTCTTCACTCTGGTGATAGTTTCTTTGGCTGTGCAGAAGCTTTTTAGTTTAGTTTAATTAGATTCCATTTGTCAATTTTGGCTTTTGTTGCCATTGCTTTTGGTGTTTTGGACATGAAGTCTTTGCCCATGCCTATGTTCTGAATGGTATTGCCCAGGTTTTCATCTAGGATTTTTATGGCTTTAGGTCTTACATTTGTTTAAGTCTTTAATCTATCCTGAGTTAATTTTTGTACAAGGTGTAGGGAAGGGATCCCGTTTCAGTTTTCTGCATATGGCGAGCCAGTTTTCCCAACATCATTTATTAAATAGGGAATCCTTTCCCCATTGCTTGTTTTTGGCAGGTTTGTCAAAGATGAGATGGTTGTAGATGTGTGGTGTTATTTCTGAGGGCTCTGTTCTGTTCCATTGGTCTATACATCTGTTTTGGTACCAGTACCATGCTGTTTTGGTTACTGTAGCCTTGTAGTAAAGTTTAAAGTCAGGTAGCGTGATGCCTCCAGCTTTGTTCTTTTTGCTTAGGATTGTCTTGGCTATATGGGCTCTTTTTTTTTTTTTTTGGTTCCCTATGAAGTTTGAAGTAGTTTTTTCCATTTTGTGAAGAAAGTCAATGGTAGCTTGATGGGGATAGCATTGAATCTCTAAATTACTTTGGGCAGTATGGCCATTTTCACGATATTGATTCTTCCTATCCATGAGCATGGAATGTTCTTCCATTTGTTTGTGTTCTCTCTTATTTCCTTGAGCAGTGGTTTGTAGTTCTCCTTGAAGAGGTCCTTTACATCCCTTGTAAGTTGGATTCCTAGGGATTTTATTCTCTTAGTGGCAATTGTGAATGGGAGTTCACTCATGATTTGGCTCTCTGTTTGTCTGTTATTGGTGTATAGGAATGCTTGTGATTTTTGCACATTGATTTTGTATCCCGAGACTTTGCTGAAGTTGCTTATCAGCTTAAGGAGATTTTGGGCTGGGACGATGGGGTTTTCTTAATATACAATCATGTCATCTGCAAACAGAGACAGTTTGACTTCCTCTTTTCCTATTTCAATACCCTTTATTTCTTTCTCTTGCCTGATTGCCCTGGCCAGAACTTCCAACACTATGCTGAATAGGAGTGGTGAGAGAGGGCATCCTTGTCTGGTGCTGGTTTTCAAAGGGAATGCTTCCAGTTTTTGCCCATTCAGTATGATGTTGGCTGTGGGTTTGGCATAAATAGCTCTTACTATTTTGAGATACGTTCCATCAATACCTAGTTTACTGAGAGTTTTTAGCATGAAGCGTTGTTGAATTTCATCAAAGGCCTTTTCTGCATCTATTGAGATAATCGTGGTTTTTGTCATTGCTTCTGTTTATGTTTATTGATTTGCATATGTTAAAACAGCCTTGCATCCCAGGTATGAAGCTGACTTGATCATGTGATGGATAAGCTTTTTGATGTGCTGCTGGATTTGGTTTGCAAGTATTTTATTGGGTATTTTCGCGTAGATGTTCATCAGGGGTATTGGCCTGAAAATTTTCTTTTTTTGTGTTGTGTCTCTGCCAGGTTTTGGTATCAGGATCATGCTGGCCTCATAAAATGAGTTAGGGAGGATTCCCTCTTTTTCTATGGTTTGGAATAGCTTCAGAAGGAATGGTACCAGCTCCTATTTGTACCTCTGGTAGAATTCGGCTGTGAATCTGTCTGGTCCTCAACTTTTTTTGGTTGGTAGGCTATTAATTGCTGCCTCAATTTCAGAACTTGTTATTGGTCTATTCGGGGATTCAACTTCTACCTGGTTTAGTCTTGGGAGGGTGTATGTGTCCAGGAATTTATCCATTTCTTCTAGGTTTTCTAGTTTATTTGCATAGAGGTGTTTATAGTATTCTCTGATGGTAGTTTGAATTTCTGTGGGATTCTTGGTGATATCCTCTGTATCATTTTTTATTGCATCTATTTGATTCTTCTCTCTTTTCTCCCTTATTAGTCTGGCTAGTGGTCTGTCTATTTTGTTGATCTTTTCAAAAAACCAGCTCCTGGATTCATTGATTTTTTGAAGGGTTTTTTGTGTGTCTATCTCCTTCAGTTCTGCTCTGATCTTAGCTATTTCCTGTTTTCTGCTAGCTTTTGAATTTGTTTGCCCTTGCTTCTCTAGTTCTTTTCATTGTGATGTTAGGGTGTCAATTTTAGATCTTTCCTGTTTTCTCTTGTGGGCATTTAGTGCTATAAATTTCTCTCTACACACTGTTTTAAATGTGTCCCAGAGATTCTGGTACATTGTGTCTTTCTTCTCACTGGTTTCAAAGAACATCTTTATTTCTGCCTTCATTTTGTTATTTACCCAGTAGTCGTTCAGGAGCAGGTTGTTCAGTTTCCATGTAGCTGTGTGGTTTTGAGTGGGTGTCTTAATCCTGAGTTCTAATTTGATTGCACTGAGGTCTGAGAGACTGTTTGTTATGATTTTCTTTCTTTTGCATTTGCTGAGAAGTGTTTTACTTCCAATTATGTGATGAATTTTACAGTAAGAGCGATGAGGTGCTGAGAAGAATATATATTCTGTTGATTTGGGGTGGAGAGTTCTATAGATGCCTATTAGGTCCGCTTGGTTCAGAGCTGAGTTCAAGTCCTGGATATCCTTGTTAATTTTCTGTCCATTTATCTAATATTGACAATGGGGTGTAAAGTCTCCCACTATTATTCTGTGGGAGTCTAAGTCTCTTTGTAGGTCTCTAAGGACTTGCTTTATGTATCTGGGTGTTCCTGTATAGGGTGCATATATATTTAGGATAGTTAGCTCTTCTTGCTACATTGACCCCTTTACCATTATGTAATGTTCTTCTTTGTCTCTTTTGATCTTTGTTCATTCAAAGTCTGTTTTATCAGAGATTAGGATTGCCACTTCTGCTTTTTTTTTTTTTCTTTCCATTTGCTTGGTAAATATTCCTCCATCCCTTTATTTTGAGCCTATGCGTGTCTTTGCACGTGAGATGGGTCTGCTGAATACAGCACATTGATAGTTCTTGACTCTATCCAATTTGCCAGTCTGTGTCTTTTAATTGGGGCATTTAGCCCATTTACATTTAAGGTCAATATTGTTATGTGCGAATTTGATCCTCTCATTATGATGCCATCTATCTGGATATTTTGCCCATTAGTTGATGCAGTTTCTTCATAGTGTTGATGGTCTTTACAATTTGGTGTTTTTCAGTGGCTGGTACCAGTTGTTCCTTTCTGTGTTCAGTGCTTCTTTCAGGAGCTCTTGTAAGGCAGGCCTGGTGGTGACAAAATCTCTCAACCTTTGCTTGTCTGTAAAGGATTTTATTTCTCCTTTGCTTATGAAGCTTAGTTTGGCTGGATATGAAATTGTGGGTTGAAAATTCTTTTCTTTTCTTTGAGATTGTTGAATATTGGCCCTCACTCTCTCCTGGCTTGTAGAGTTTCTGCTGAGAGATCCACTGTTAGTCTGGTCTGATGGGCTTCCCTTTGTCAGTAACCTGACCTTTCTCTCTGGCTCCCCTTAACTTTTTTTCCTTCATTTCAACCTTGGTGAATCTGACGATTATGTGTCTTGGGTTGCTCTTCTCAAGGAGTATCTTAGTGGTGTTCTCTGTATTTCCTGAATTTGAATGTGGGCCTGTCCTGCTAGGGAGGGGAAGTTCTCCTGGATAATATCCTGAAGAGTGTTTTCCAACTTGGTTCCATTCTCCCCGTCACTTTCAGGTACACCAATCAAATGTAGATTTGGTCTTTTCACATAGTGCCATATTTCTTGGAGGCTTTGTTCATTTCATTTGACTCCTTTTTCTCTAATCTCGTCTTCTCGCTTTATTGCATTGAGTTGATCTTCAATCTCTGATATCCTTTCTTCCGCTTGATCAATTCGGCTATTGATACTTGTGTATGCTTCACAAAGTTCTCGTGCTGTGTTTTTTAGCTCCATCAGGTCATTTATGTTCTCCTCTAAACTGGTTATCTGGTTATTCTAGTTAGCAATTCGTCTAACCTGTTTTCAAGGTTCTTAGCTTCCTTGCAATGGCTTAGAACAATGCTCCTTTAGCTTGGAGAAGTTAGTTATCACCCACCTTCTGAAGCCTACTTCTGTCAATTCGTCAAAATCATTCTCCGTCCAGTTTTGTTCCCTTGCTGGCGAGGAGTTGTGATCCTTTGGAGGAGAGGAGGTATTTTGGTTTTTGGAACTTTTAGCTTTTTTGTGCTGGTTTCTCCCCATCTTTGTGGATTTATCTACCTTTGGTCTTTGATGTTGGTGACCTTCGGATGAGGTATTTTAGTAGATGTGCTATTCCTTTCTGTTTGTTAGTTTTCCTTCTTACAAACAGGCTCCTCTGCTGCAGGTCTGCTGGAGGTCCACTCCAGACCCTGTTTACCTGGTTATCACCAGCAGAGGCTGCAGAACAGCAAAAACTGCTGCCTGTTCTTTCCTCCGGAAGCTTTGTCCCGGAGGGGCATCTGCCAGATGCCAGCCAGAGCTCTCCTGTACGAGACGTTTGTCGGCCCCTACCGGGAGGTGTCGCCCACTCAGGATACACGGGGATCAGGGACCCACTTGAGGAGGCAGTCTGACCCTTAGCAGAGCTCGACCGCTGCACTGGCTGTCAGGCAGGGACGTTTAAGTCTGCTGAAGCTGTGCCCACAGCCGCCTCTTCCCCCAGGTGCTCTGTCCCAGGGAGATGGGGGTTTTATCTATAATTCCCTGACCGGGGCTGTTGCTTTTTTTTTTTTTTTTCAGAGATGCCCTGCCCAGAGAGGTGACATCTGGCAGTCCGGCCACAGTGGCCTTGCTGAGCTGTGGTGGGCTCCTCCCGGTTGAAACTTCCTGGTGGCTTTGTTTATACTGTGAGGGTAAAACCATCTACTCAAGCCTCAGCATTGGAGAACACCCCTTCCCCCAACAAGCTCAAGTGTCCCAGGTCGATCTCAGACTGCTGCTGTATTGGCAGTGAGAATTTCAAGCCAGTGGATCTTAGCTTGCTGGGCTCTGTGGGGTTGGGACCCGCCAAGCCAGACCACTTGGCTCCCTGGCTTTAGAACCCCTTCTGACGGGAGTGAACGGTTCTGTCTTGCTGGCATTCCCAGCACCACTGGGGTATCAAAAACACACACACACACACAAACAACAACAACAAAAAAATTCCTGCAGCTAGTTGAGTGTCTGCCCAAATGGCTGCCCAGTTTTGTACTTGAAACCCAGAGCCCTGGTGGGGTAGGCACTGGAGGGAATCTCCTGTTCTGCAGGTTGCGAAGACCGTGGGAAAAGTGCAGTATCTGGACTGGAGTGCACGGTTCCTCAGGCTCAGTCCCTCATGGCTTCCCTTGGGTAGGGGAGAAAATTCCCCGACCCCTTGCACTTCCTGGGTGAGGTGACACCAGACCCTGCTTCGGCTTGCCCTCTGTGGCCTGCACCCACTGTCCGACCAGTCCCAATGAGACAAACTGGGTACCTCAGTTGGAAATGCAGAAATCACCCACTTTCTGCATTGATTTCGCTGGGAGCTGCAGACCAGTGCTGTTCCTATTTGGCCATCTTCTAGTTCTTCTGGAGGTTTCATACTTTTAAGTGCTTTTCAGATTTGACATCTTCTCTCCTGTTTTTTGACAGTTTGGGCTGCTATAACAAAGTGTCATAGACTAGGTGGCTTATAAACAACAGAAATTAATTTATCACAGTTTTGGAGGCTGGAAGTCTGAGATCAGAGTGCTAGTGGGATCAAGTTTTGGTGGGGGCTTTCTTCTGGGTTGCACACTGCCAATTTCTCTCTGTGTCCTCACAGGGTGGAAAGAGCTAGCTAGCTCTCTGGCCTCTTCTTCTAAGGGTACTAATCCCATTCATGAGGGCTCCACCCTCATGATTTAATTGCCTCCCAAAGGCCCAACTCCTAATGCCATCATATTGATTAGGGCTTCAACATAAGAATTTTGGGGGATAGAAACATTTAGTCCATAGCATCCCCATTACCCTATCTTATCATATATAGGCATAATCTTAATATCTTCTACTCTGGATTAATCCCAACAGTCTTATGGAATGTTAATCTGACTTCAGCATTTTTTTTTTAACCACTGTTTTACATACCATTGGAATACCACTTTTATTTCATTACCAACCTGCTGAAAGAACTACAGTGGCTCCCAAATGCCTACCGCATTGAAGCCAAATAAATACCTCCATCTGGCTTCCCAAGTTTTCGGTGTGATCCAACTCCACCCAATCCAATTCAATTTCCCATAACTCCACTGGGTGAGAAAAAACTCAGCCTTAGTGGGGCAAGTATCCTCACTTCTACCCTACAGTGTCATGCCCATTACTGTCTCTTTGGCTTTGCTTCTGATTCTCCTTCTATAATGCAACCCTTCCTACTCTTCCCCTTCAGATGATTATTCAATCTAAGCTTCATCCTTCAGGATCCATGTTGAGTTCCACTCCCTCCACATCTTCCATAAACTCTTCCGCAAGGACTCCAGTCCTTATTATTCTCTTTTATCTTCAACTGCTTTTACACTTACTTTCATTACCATGCAGTTGAGTACTTAACTGCTCTCCAAATGTTCAAGAATTTTAGTTTTATCTCCACAGCTAATCTTCTGGATCCTTACACTTCCTATCTCCATAGCACCCAGCAAAGATGCTGGGTATATTGAAGACAGTTGATATTTTTAGATCAATTGCTTGAAATGAATAAAACTAACAATTATTGCTTGAAATGAATAAAACAAAACCAACAATTCAACTAAGGAGACTCCCTTTTACTGGGTCAGATATATAAAATAAGTATACAAAAATAGAACTTTCTAGAGTTGGGACTGGCAAACTAGAGCCAAATATGGCCTGCTGCCTGTTTTTGTAAATAATGATGTTTTATTGGAAAGCAGCCACATTCCTTCATTTATTCACGATCTGTAGCTGGTTTTGTGCTACAATGGCAGAGTTGAATAATTGAAACAGGGACCTTATAGTCTTCAAAGCCTAAAATCTTTACCATCTGTCTCTTTTCAGAAAAAGTTTGCTAACCCCTGCTCTAGAGGACAAAGTATAGTGATCTATCAGTTCTTACTATTTACATCCTAGCCCACAATATCTCTTTGTAGATAAAATAATTGATAGTGAAGTTACTCATAATTCTGAAATGTTTCCAGATATAATACCAAACTATAGCTGATTGATTGATTGATTTTAAACTTAAGAGATAGATTTAGGGGGGAAATGTGGAAAGCTATTTTATATCACTAGTGAGAAATTTATCTTGGAGCTTTTCCCACTGACAGAATGAAGAGATTTTTCAATCTTTTGCACTTTAAAGTGAGTCTGCTTGTAAGGAGTAAAATTACTTTCCCTCCTGGGAAGGTACTAAGAAAACAGTAGCAGGCATAATGTGTTTTCAGAAGTCTCTTAAGTGATACATTAAGCAAAGACAATACTATATTATAATATAAGAATATAAGAAGAAATAACATAAGAAATGAGGTAAAATCAAATGCCAGAAACTACTTCACATTAGCCAGCTTCTGAGGAAGTTAAAGGAATCACATTACAAAACATCTTCAAAGTCAAATTCAGAACCACGGTGACTGGTGGTTTATCTTCATCAAAAGCAACAACATCATATCACCTTTCCTGCTTTCTATGTCCCTGTAGCTGCTGTGACCTCTCATTTTTCTCAGATATTCTTCTAATCCTTCTACTTCTTTCCATTCTATTTTCTACTTATTTAGTGGACATCCATTGAGAACCTTCCTGGTATCTATAAATAATCTAACTAGTCTCTAATTTCTTCCTTCCACTATACACCCCTGCCAGATAAATCTTTTTAAAATCTGGGTTTTATTATTTTCCTACTCAAGAATGACTTTTAAATATAGTTTAAACACTCTGGCCAACTGCTCAGGACTTCAGAAATCTGACACTGTCCTTCCTCTCCCACTGCTGCCCGTTATGCATCATATACTCCAGCCTAGCTGAATGTCTTGTTCTCTTTCCCCTCAAACATGTCTTTGCTCCCATTTCCCCCTCCACTTAGAATATTTTTTTTCCATATTTATGTGTCCTAGTTCAATTCGTACTTTAAGACCATATCATACCTCAAGTCACATGGCAAGTCAGGATAAAGTAAGTTATGCTGCAGAAACAACATGACAAAAGTTTATTTCTTGTTCACTCTCCATGTCCAACATGAGTCAGCAGTGGGGCTCTTGTAGTTTTTACTCAAGAACTTGGGTTTTGGGCCGGGCACGGCCTGTAATCCCAGCGCTTTGGGAGGCCGAGGCGGGTGGATTGCCTGAGGTGAGGAGTTTGAGACCAGCCTGGCCAGCATGGCGAAACCCCGTCTCTACTAAAAAAAATACAAAAATTAGGCAAGATGGCCTAATAGGAACAGCTCTGGTCTGCAGCTTCCAGCAGGACTGACACAGAAGGCAGGTGATTTCTGCATTTCCAACTGAGGTACCCGGTTCATCTCACTGGGACTGGACGGACAGTGGGTACAGCCCACGGAGGGTGAGCCAAAGCAGGGTGGGACGGCACTTCACCCGGGAGGCACAAGCGGTTGGGGGATTTCCTGTTCCTAGCCAAGGGAAGCCATGAGAGACGGTACCAGGAGGAACAGTGCACTCCAGCCCAGATACCGCACATTTCCCACAGTCTTCGCGACCGGCAGACCAGGAGATTCCTTACAGTACCGGGCTCGGTGCGTGCCACCCCCATGGAGCCCAGCAAGCTAAGATTCACTGGCTTGAAATTGTCGCTGCTAGCACAGCAGTCTGAGGTTGACCTGGGATGCTTAAGTTTGGAGTTGGGAGGGGCATCCACCATTGCTGAGGCTTGAGTAGGCAGTTTTACCCTCACAGTGTAAACAAAGCCACTGGGAAGTCTGAACTAGGTAGAGCCCACGGCAGCTCAGCAAGGCCACTGTGACCAGACTGCCTCTCTAGGCAGAGCCTCTCTGAAAAGAAGGCAGCAGCCCCAGTCAGGGAATTATAGATAAAACCCCCATCTCCCTGGGACAGAGCATCTAGGGGAAGGGGCAGGTGTGGGCACAGCTTCAGCAGACTTAAACGTCCCTGCCCGACAGCCAGCACAGCAGTCGAGCTCTGCTAAGGGTCAGACTGCCTCCTCAAGTAGGTCCCTGACCCCTGTGTATCCTGGCTGGGAGATACCTCCCAGTAGGGGCTGACAAACATTTCATACAGGAGAGCTCTCACTAGCATCTGGCAGGTGCCTCTCTGTGGACAAAGCTTCCAGAGGAAGGAACAGGCAGCAATCTTTGCTGTTCTGTAGACTTCACTGGTGATACCTAGCCAAACAGGGTCTGGAGAGGACCTCCAGCAAACCCCAGCAGACCTACAGCAGAGGAGCCCTGAGTTAGTTAGAAGGAAGACTGACAAACAGAAAGGAATAGTAGCAACATCAACAAAAAGGATGTCCGGTCAGAGACCATATCCGAAGGTCACCAGCATCAAAGACCAAAGGTAGATAAATCAACGAAGATGGGGAACAACCGGCACAAAAAGGCTGAAAACTCCAAAAACCAGAACGCCTCTTCTCCTTCAAATGATCACAACTCAACTCCTCGCCAGCAAGGGAACAAAACTGGACGGAGAATGATTTTGACAAATTGTCAGAAGTAGGCTTCAGAAGGTGGGTGATAACAAACTCCTCCGAGCTAAAGGAGCATGTCCTAACCCATTGCAAGGTAGCTAAGAACCTTGAAAACAGGTTAGAGGAACTGCTAACCAGAATAACAAGTTTAGAGGAGAACATAAATGACTCGATGGAGCTGAAAAACACAGCACGAGAACTTTGTGAAGCATACACAAGTATCAATAGCCGAACTGATCAAGCAGAAGAAAGGATATCAGAGATTGAAGATCAACTCAGTGAAATAAAGCGAGAAGATTAGAGAAGAGAAAAAAAGAGTTAAAAGAGACGAACAAAACCTCCACGAAATATGGGACTATGTGAAAAGACCAAATCTACGTTTGATTGGTGTACCTGAAAGTGATAGGGAGAATGGAACCAAGTTGGAGAACACTCGTCAGGATATCATCCAGGAGAACGTCCCCCACCTAACAAGGCAGGCCCACATTCAAATTCAGGAAATACAGAGAACACCGCAAAGATATTCCTCGAGAAGAGCAACCCAAGACACATGATCGTCAGATTCACCAAGGTTGAAATGAAGGAAAATAGGTTAAGGGGAGCCAGAGAGAAAGGTCGGGTTACCCACAAAGGGAAGCCCATCAGACTAACAAAGGATATTTCGGCAGAAACCCTGCAAGCCAGAAGAGAGAGGGGGCAAATATTCAACAATCTCAAAGAAAAGAAAAGAATTTTCAACCCACAATTTCATATCCAGCCAACCTAAGCTTCATAAGCAAAGGAGAAATAAAATCCTTTACAGACAAGCAAAGGTTGAGAGATTTTGTCACCACCAGGCCTGCCTTACAAGAGCTCCCGAAAGAAGCACTGAACACAGAAAGGAACAACTGGTACCAGCCACTGAAAAACACCAAACTGTAAAGACCATCAACACTATGAAGAAACTGCATCAACTAATGGGCAAAATATCCAGATAGATAGCATCATAATGAGAGGATCAAATTCACACATAACAATATTGACCTTAAATGTAAAGGGGCTAAATGCCCCAATTAAAAGATACAGACTGGCAAACTGGATAAAGAGTCAAGACCCATCAGTGTGCTGTATTCAGGAAACCCATCTCACTTGCAGAGACACACATAGACTCAAAATAAAGGGATGGAGGAAGATCTACCAAGCAAATGGAAAGAAAAAAAAAAAAGCAGAGGTTGCAATCATCGTCTCTGATAAAACAGACTTTAATCCAACAGAGATCAAAAGAGACAGAGAAGAGCATTACATAATGGTAAAGGGGTCAATGTAGCAAGAAGAGCTAACTATCCTAAATATATATGCACCCAATACAGGAGCACCCAGATTCATAAAGCAAGTTCTCAGAGACCTACAAAGAGACTTAGATTCCCACACAGTAACAGTGGGAGACTTTAACACCCCACTGTCAACACTAGACAGATTGAGACAAAATTAACAAGGATATCCAGGACTTGAACTCAGCTCTGGACCAAGTGGACCTAATAGGCATCTACAGAACTCTCCATCCCAAATCAACAGAATATACATTCTTCTCAGCACCAAATCACACGTATTCCAAAATTGACCACATAGTTGGAAGTAAAACACTTCTCAGCAAATGCCAAAGAATGAAAATCATAACAAACAGTCTCTCAGACCACAGTGCAAACAAATTAGAACTCAGGATTAAGAAACTCACTCAAAACTCCGCAACTACATGGAAACTGAACAACCTGCACCTGAATGACTATTAGGTAAATAACAAAATGAAGGCAGAAATAAAGATGTTCTGTGAAACTAATGAGAACAAAGACACAATGTACCTGAATCTCTGGGACACATTTAAAGCAGTGTGTAGAAAGAAATTTATAGCACTAAATGCCCACAAGAGAAAGCAGGAAATATCTAAAATTGACACCCTAACATCACAATTAAAAGTACTAGAGAAGCAAGAGCAAACAAATTCAAAAGCCAGCAGAAAACAAGAAATAACTAAGATCAGAGCAGAACTGAAGGAGATAGAGACACAAAAAACCCTTCAAAACATCAATGGATCCAGGAGCTGGCTTTTCAAAAAGATCAACAAAATAGACCACTAGGCCAGACTAATAAAGAATAAAAGAGGGACGAATCAAACAGACGCAATAAAAAATGATAAAGGGGACATCACCACCGATCCCACAGAAATACAGACTACCATCAGAGAATACTATTAACAAACATCTCTATGCAAATAAACTGGAAGAAATGGATAAATTCCTGGACACATACACCCTCCCAAGACTAAACCAGGTAGAAGTTGAATCCCTGAATAGACCAATAACAAGTTCGGAAATTAAGGCAGCAATTAATAGCCTACTAACCGCAAAAAAGTTGAGGACCAGACGGATTCACAGCCGAATTCTACCAGAGGTACAAAGAGGAGCTGGTGCCATTCCTTCTGAAACTATTCCAAACAATAGAAAGAGAGGGAATCCTTCCTAACTCATTTTATGAGGCCAGCATGATCCTGATACCAAAACCTGGCAGAGACACAACAAAAAAAGAGAATTTTAGACCAATATCCCTGATGAACATCAATGCGAAAATCCTCAATAAGATATTGGCAAACCAAATCCAGTAGCACATCAAAAAGCCTATCCACCACAACCAAGTTGGCTTCATACCTGGGATGCAAGGCTGTTTCAACATATGCAAATCAATAAACATCATCCATCACATACACAGAACCAATGACAAAGACCGCACGATTATCTCAATAGATGCAGAAAAGGCATTCGACAAAGTTCAACACCCCTTGATGCTAACAACTCCCAGTAAACTAGGTATCAATGGAACGTATCTCAAAATAATAAGAGCTATTTATGACAAACCCACAGCCAGTATCACACTGAATGGGCAAAAACTGGAAGCATTCCCTTTGAAAACTGGCACAAGACAAGGATGCCCTCTCTCACCACTCCTATTCAACATAGTGTTAGAAGTTCTGGCCAGGGCAATCAGGCAAGAGAAAGAAATAAACGTATTGAAATAGGAAGAGAGGCAGTCAGATTGTCTCTGTTTGCAGATGACATGATTGTATAGATTGCATATTAAGAAAACCCCATCGTCCCAGCCCAAAATCTCCTTAAGCTGATAAGCAACTTCAGCAAAGTCTCAGGATACAAAATCAATGTGCAAAAATCACAAGCATTCCTATACACCAATAACAGACAAACAGAGAGCCAAATCATGAGTGAACTCCCATTCACAATTGCCACTAAGAGAATAAAATCCCTAGGAATCCAACTTCCAAGGGATATGAAGGACCTCCTCAAGGAGAACTACAAACCACTGCTCAACAAAATAAAAGAGGACACAAACAAATGGAAGAACTTTCCATGCTCATGGATAGGAAGAATCAATATCGTGAAAATGGCCATACTGCCCAAGGTCATTTATAGATTCAATGCCATCCCCATCAAGCTACCAATGACTTTCTTCACAGAATTGGAAAAAACTACTTTAAATTTCATATGGAACCAAAAAGGAGCCCATATGGCCAAGACAGTCCTGGGCAAGAAGAACAAAGCTGGAGGCATCACGCTACCTGACTTTAAACTTTACTGCAAGGCTGCAGTAACCAAAACAGCATGGTACTGGTACCAAAACAGAGATATAGACCAATGGAACAGAACAGAGCCCTCAGAAATAACACCACACATCAACCACCATCTGATCTTTGACAAACCTGACAAAAACAAGCAATGGGGAAAAGATTCCGTATTTAATAAATGGTGTGGGAAAACTGGCTCGCCATATGCAGAAAACTGAAACTGGACCCCTTCCTTACACCTTAAACAAAAAATCAACTCAAGATGAATCAACGACTTAAACGTGAGACCTAGGACCATAAAAATCCTAGAAGAAAACCTGGGCAATACCATTCAGGACATGGGCATGGGCAAGGACTTTATGTCTAAAACACCAAAAGCAATGGCAACAAAAGCCAAAATTGACAAATGGAATCTAATTAAGCTAAAGAGCTTCTGCACAGCAAAAGAAACTATCATCAGAGTGAACAGGCAACCTAGAGGATGGGAGAAAGTTTTTGCAATCTACCCATCTGACAAAGGGCTAATATCCAGAATCTACAAAGGACTTACACAAATTTGCAAGAAAAAAACAACCCCATCAAAAAGTGAGTGAAAGATATGAACAGACACTTCTTAAAAGCAGACATTTATGCAGCCAACAAACATATGAAAAATGCTCATTATCACTGGTCATTAGAGAAATGCAAATCAATCAAAACCGCTATGAGATACCATCTCATGCCAGTTAGAATGGCGATCATTAAAAAGTCAGGAAACAACAGATGCTGGAGAGAATGTGGAGAAACAGGAACGCTTTTACATTGTTGGTGGGAGCGTAAACTAGTTCAACCATTGTGGAAGACAGTGTAGCGATTCCTCAAGGATCTACAACTAGAAATACCATTTGACCCAGCAATCCCATTACTGGGTATATACCGAAATAATTTTAAATCATTCTACTATAAAGATGCCATGCATACGTATGTTTATTGTGGCACTGTTCAACAATAGCAAAGACTGGGAACCAACCCAAATGTCCATCAGTGATAGACTGGATAAAGAAAATGTGGCACATACACACCATGGAATACTATGCAGCCATAAAAAAGGATGAGTTCATGTCCTTTGCAGGGACACGGATGAAGCTGGAAGCCATCCTTCTCAGCAAACTAACACGGGAACAGAAAACCAAACACCACATTTTCTCACTCATAAATGGGAGTTGAACAATGAGAGCACATGGACACAGGGAGGGGAACATCACACACCAGGGCCTGTCAGGGGGTGGGGGACTAGGGGAGGGATAGCATTAGGAGAAATGCCTAATGTAGATGACGGGTTGATGGGTCCAGTAAACCATCATGGCACGTGTATACCTATGTAACAAGCTTCCACGTTCTGCACATGTACCCCAGAATTTAAAGTATAATTTAAAAAAAAAATACAAAAATTAGCTGGGCGTGGTGGTGTGCACCTGTAATCCCAGCTACTTGGGAGGCTGAGGCAGGAGAATCGCTTGAACCCAGGAGGTGGAGGTTGCAGTGAGCCAAGATTGCGCCATTGCACTCCAGCCTGGGTGACAGAGCGAGACTCCATGTGAAAACAAACAAACAAACAAAAAACTTGGGTTTTAGAGTCTATATCTTGGCACGTGCTTCTGTGGATACCACAGGAGTAGAAAAGACATACGAGGATATGTGCACTGGCCGTTAGTGTAGCATCTTAAATTGTTCTTAAGGCTCTTAAAACTTCTGTCAGGTTTTAAAGCTTCTGCCAGGAAGTAACATATATTACTTCTGCTTCTGCTAACACTTCATTGGCCAGAACAAGCCACAGTCACCATGCCCAACTTCAAAGGAGATGGAGAAGTGTACTTCAATCCTAGGCCCAGACTAGGGTGAAGCGAGCAAGGCACTCAGGGGCAGACTACTAACTTCTCATCACCATCCTCAATAATGGGTGCCTGATTCATTTTATTGATTTGAATGAGTATGGTTAAATTTGAGAAGGACTATTTCAAACATTAAATTCATTGAATGAATACACTGGTCGATTCCTGGGCACATATACGATTCTCTTGGTTTAAAGCACTTGTCTGGAAACCTTTCTCACTTACTCAAATTGTGAAATTATTCACATTGATAAAACCTTCTACTCTGGGGATCAGAATAATAGATGTTATTACCGATGACGGTTTTATTTCATCTACTAAAACTGTTTGTCATCCACTGATTCTAAAATTATTCCTCAGTATAATTTGGAGCAGTTAAAACAGTAGAAAATACATAATTGGAATGAAAGCTCATTTGTTGGGATGCTTTTCTCTTCTAGGTGAGGTGCAATTCCTACAGACCAGAAGCTGCCCGAGAACAAGTCCAAATTGGTGCTCACAGTCCCCCTCAGTTTAGGTAAATGGGCAAATGGGTGACGGCAGTTTTTAACTGTGCATCTCCCCCCTTCCTCCCCCACCCAGCCATCCAAGGGCTCTACCAGATAGGTGATCTGAAAAAAAATCCCACATTGTGAACGTATGATTTCCATTTTGCAGCCAAAAAATATCTGGCCACACAGAAACTAAATATCTTCTTTCATTAGTAGTAAGCTGGTTTAGTCAGCACTCTCTCACCTGAATTTCTGCTGATGGTACTTGTACATATCTAGTCTAGTGCTACATCAAGTGCCATTGAGACTATACAAGACTCCAGAGGTAATTTGGAATCCAAATCGCAGCTTTAGTATTACATCCCATTATCTTCTAGCTTTTGAAAGAGTCTCAGTAAACTGCATTATTGGACTTACTCAGCTGCTTACTTTTTTGGTCCAAAAAAATAGCCTTTATTGTCTTAGGAAAGGATGAGATTTGATGTACTCTGCCTTAAAACACCTAGAGCTCTGGTTTATTTTGTTTTAAAGAATATCCCCTTTCATACCTCTTGTTCTTTCACACAGTCAGCCAGCAAACATGAATGAATGGCCACTTTCTAAATAGCTCTGAACACAAAGGAGGATACATTGCATTATTCAGCAATTAATTATAATTTATATCTAGAGTTAGAGAGTCTACATTTTGGCTTTCAGGTTGGATCATATTTTGAAACAGTAGCTTATACAAAAAAGGAAAAGGATTATGAATTACAGTCTTATTCGTCAGAATGTATAAAACATTAAGTACAAATACAATTAAAGTTAATATTACTCACCCTGTACTCGGTCCTGTAGGTTGACAGAAATTTTCTATAGTACAGGAAAGATGAGTATGATGAGAAATCCAAAAACCATAATAATTTATATGTATTCATTCTTTGTTTAGGGCATTATATCTGGATATCTTTATATTTAATGTTTAAACGGATCCATTAGCATATTGCAAGAAAGCCATCTAAAATTTCTTCTATATTTTAAGATCTTATTCTTAAGATCTTGCCTTAGAAATGCTTCAGAAATTGACTATAAATTACCCACTAGCATAAAAATCTAATCACTATGTTGGAAATTTCTCCCCCACTGGGCTAAACTGTCATGAAGGCTGACGGTCTCGAATGTACTAAAATGTGTTCCCACTGACAAATGGTGCAGATGAAATCACACAGTAGATTAATTACTCAACAGATAAGTTTTCAGAAACTTATTTCCTTTAACTAGTTGCCTGTAATGTTGAATTTTATAGTGTATGCTTCCTAATTATCAGCTATATTCTATCTTTAACACTTGCCTAGGGTGAATCACACTATGAAATATGCATCCCTACCCATATATTCAGCTAAAACACAAGAGGTTATGAGGATTTCTTGGATACAGTCCATTACATTTATTCAAATGCCTGTAGGTAACAAAGTCATTAGGGAAGAAATAGTCAGGGACTGAAAATGCTGAGTCTCTAGTCAACCCTTTGAACATGGAGTTGAGTAAGAAATAGAAGGGGGGGAAGTTTTTTGTGTGTGTGTGTATATGCTGGCTTGTTACTGAGGTCTGCAGTAACTATAGATTTTGAGTGCAGCAGAAATCACACAATGGCAATACCACTTCCAAAAGGCAGCTACGATCAAAGTGCAGAGTAGGAATCCAGTCTTTGCTGTAGTTGGAAGCCTGTAAGAATGTGGTATGTTGGAGCTAACTCCAGTGAAGAATTATCAGTAATAACTAGATACCATTCATTAATTGATTGATTGATTGTTGCATTAATCAAATTCTGGGCAACTATGAGCTTCCATACCTAACACTAATTCAGAGAAAATGTTTTGTAGATTGAATGAATTCTTTAAAAATAGCTGGAAATGCAACAACATGGGTGACTCTTACAGACATTATATTCAGTGAAAGAAGTCAAAGACCAAACAGTACATGCCGTGGATCCCACTCACATGAAGTTCAAAAATCAGGCAAAGTTATGGCAATAGATGTCAGAATAGTAGTTATCATCTTTGGAGATGCTGTTGGTATGGAACAGGCAGGAGCCTTCTGGGTGCTGGAATGTCTTGCTCTGGCAGATAGTAATATGGGCATATACACACGAAAACTGGCAAGTTCTACATTTAGTACTTTGTATACTTTATGTCAGTTATACTTTCCATTAAGTTTTTAAAAAGTTAGAAAAACTAATATTGGTGATGATGCAGTTTTAAAAGAATTTGAAGACTGTTGGAAGAGTAATAGGGGCATTTGCTTGGCATTCAGGAGATGCTGGTTCTAGTCTGTTAATTTTTTCTGGAAATGTACTTAATCATTTTGGGCTTTAGTTGTCTCCCTGTAAACACATTAAAAGAATGCCAACATTCTTTCTAGCAATATTCTGCTACAGTTTTATACAGAACCTGTTGATGTGCAAGAATTATATGACATATGCTTTGACATATCTTTTTTCAGGGTCAATGGTGCAATTAGTAACTTTGAAGAATTCCAGAAAGCTTTTAACTGTCCACCCAATTCCACGATGAACAGAGGCATGGACTCCTGCCGACTCTGGTAGCTGGGACGCTGGTTTATGGCATCCTGAGACAGCTGCACAGTGCCAGCAGAGGCTTTAGGCCTGGAGACTTTCATTTTTAGTGCATTTTCGTTATTTGGGTAGGTGACCTGCTTGGATCTAGACAGTATCTGTTCAAAGTTGTAGGGCTTATAAAATGGAATACAAGAATGAACTAAGTATGCTTCTTTAGAAAATCAAACCAACAAAAATAAATCCCTAGGCTACTTTTGTTAAAATGCTATCTGCTAAATTGTTGCTATTGTCCATTTTAGTGTGTTAGCCACAGTTACGTGGTACATAGCATTTCAATCTATAGCTTTGTGGGAAGCCTAAATTGATGTATCCTTTAAAAGTTCAATCTATTAAACTTGTAGCCTCTCAATGATGAAGACATGTGCATGAATACCTGGGAGGGCTTGCTGCTCTGTGGAATGCATTGCAAGTTTTTATGGACAGTAATTACACAGCATTCCTCAACTCTGAGGTAGTTAAATTAGAAATATGTTTGATCTCCATTTTACAATTTTTGATGAAGTTCTTGCCTTCAGCTTTGGAGTCTGTTGGAATGAAAATGTGTCTCACAGCTTGCATCTGATGTAGCAGATTGCCCTGTTCGAGTCAGCATGAACAAAGCTCGCAGAAAGGCTACTAGGTAACAGATATGAGTTTATTCAGTAGAAAAAAGGGAATGAGGACATATCTTTAGGTCCCAGAAGAAGCAAAACCTCCTAGTTACATAACAGCAGGGAAACTAGGAGATGAAATCTCCAAAATTTTGTCCAATCTGTATGAACTGCAGTGATTGTCTGTCTGCTAGACACTTTTTTTTTTTTTTAGCCTAATTCTTGTTTCATTACCTTCATATGTGTGCACTGTACTGGTTTTGAAATGAGCAGACATTGAGAAAACAATTTTCTGATTCCCCATTAGGAACATATGATTTTCATTTCCCTTTAGTGCAAAGGAACAAACATCACATTGAGGAGGGAGAAATGTACCCTTCTGTTTCAGCTTAATGTTACCTCTCTTTAAAAAAAAAAAAAAAAAAAAAAAAAATTTTTGAAAAATTTCTTGATTGATGACATTCTAGAATTTATTGATTCAATTTAAAATTCCCTGCATAGTCCAAATAAACATAATTTTTACTCTTCAAGTCATCTAAAGAGTTGTGAGAAAGAGCAGTACCATGTGTTTTATCCTTCGAGCATTATCCTTCTAAGTAAGTGAATTCCTTTCTTATTACTGAGTGTGTGTGTGTGTGTGTGTGTGTGTAGGATAAAACTGTAATGGCCTTAAAGTTGTTACCTGGCATTTTTGGTTTCTTAAAATAGGCATCCCCATACTCCCTTTACATTATTCATTATACATGAGGTGCTGGGTTAAGTGGGCCGATAGGAAAATCTCAAAAGCAAAATGACAAATTCAGATTAACCACAGGAAGCCATTGTGTGTCCCTGTGATTTGTCATTCTTTTAAAATATATATAAGTAAGTGTGTGCCATGTCCTTTTGTAGCCATGGGAACGTTTGAAGGGAGAAAAATGGAGGGGCACCATCATGAGGAAACAATTATACCGCATTAGTCAGAGGAGAGCGATTTTCCCCTTGACTTCTTCCTCTCTGAATGGATAAACTTACTTGTGAAGGGCAGCTACCTTGTCCTCCTCTTAACCTGGCTTAATGTGACCTTAGTTTGTATTTCTAAAAACAAGCAGTATTAGGTTGGAAATGTATGTGTCTTTTCTCTGGAGGAAGCATTCCAACTTGGTTTAGACATATAAGATACTCTGTTTTATTCCTGGACTTGGGTGTTTAAAATCAGCTGAGGTTTATCATCATGCTTATATGAATAGTGTTTGTTTCCCTTCTAGATTTCCTTTATAAACTCCAAATAAACACATTCCTGCAGGTCAGAGAAAGTGTTTGATAAAAGCATAGAATTATGGCTTTGGGAAGATAAATTAAGTCACTTGTTGGTTTAGCAAAACTGGTTGGTGATTAGTTGGGGCCCTCACTGTTTCTAGATGAGAAGCTTACCTTATCCTGATTAACTTTACTTGCTGTAACTCTTATACCGAAAATTGTAGGTAGGATGTCCATTACTAAAACAAAACGAAGCAACACAAAACAACAAACCAAAAGCAGCAATACCAAATCATCACTACTAGCTAGAACAATGAGAAGGATTGAATTTCCAAATATATGCTTGTGTTTAACTCTTCCAATTACATTCTCATTGTCCTTTCTCTTGGATACAGATTGCTAAGATAAACAGACACTGATTAAGTGGTAGAAAGAGAAAGGTAAAATGCAACTGGAAGGGAAAGAAAAAAGTAGGGAGAAGCTGGCCTATGGATGTGGCTCTGAAGAGAAGACAGACAGGATTTTGGCATTCCTTGCTAAGCACATTCACTGGAGTAGAGCCATAAAGTTTTACAAAAATAATTATGGTAAATTAAAAGGATATTAGATATTGGATCTCAGACTAGGGCTGCTATAATACAGTTCTCTGATTCACACACCAGATGTTCTGCCAGTGAACTACTGTCTGGGCATTGGAAGGAGTGAGTTAGTTAGGTTTTTTGTGTTTGTGAAAAATCTCCTGGATTAGTAAAAAAATTTTCTAGATATAAAGTGGTTTTATTTGGGCTCATCACCATTGCCCAAAGTGTACTGAGCTTTGCACTAAGTGCTCAGCATTGGCCTCCTGTTCTCATTTATTCATTTTATGAGATGAGATGGACTTGGACATCACTAATGCAAACACAGGATTCATAAATTATCCTGAAGTTTATTTAGTGGCCTTGCCTCAATGGAGCTTAAAGCATAGCACATAAATTTTCTCTTATTTAGCCCCGAAGCATCACTAAGAAGCAGCTAGGAACTATGGCTTGCCAGACAGATTATGCTTGTGCCAGAGAAGTGGAGAAGCCTGAAATCTCTTGTCAAGTATCCCACAGGAAGGAAAGGTAGTCTTTGGGCTTTGGTCTACTGACCTGTGGATTAAACTCTATCCCTTAGATTATCCCATTTCTAAATACATTTATTCAATCAGTATTTCTATAATCACTTAGCATTTGATAGGCTTCTTCCTTGATACATTTAACAACGCCTCAGTTGCATATTAAATTATGGAAGAATATACGATTGCTTCACATAACAACATTCTCATCACCAGTGACAGTGTCCTACTGGTTTGAAGAAAGATATTCTTGGATTATGCATTTTATATCTAAATGGTTATTGTGAGACTGGTTGTATTTTCTTCTCCTACTCGTGAAACGATGTGAACAATCATTTTAAGGACAATAAAAAGTTGGTTGAAGGCTTTCTGTGTCTTTCTTTTTTAAAAATATTAAAATCTATTAGATCTGCTAACATATTCCGTCCTGTTTTATACAACATTTGCCAAAAAACAGTGTACAATAACTGTACTTACTAGCTTTCTTGGCTTAGAAAAGTGAGATTTGAATGCAGTAACTTTCTCCATAGACAAGAAGGTATTTACGAGGTTGTCATTATATTTTCTTCCAGAATGTAAGTCAGCAGATATGGTTTATTCCCTTTGTAATAATATTTCTATAGAGAAAGAGATGCCTCTGAGGAAATTATCAGCGATGATGATAGGGGATAGGGCTGATCTCACAAAAGTGACAATGAACATCACAGTTACTATCAAATCAAAGAATCTCTGTGTTATCATCATTCTTTAACAATCCAGTCAATTTACAGTTATTCATACAGCACACGGTAACTGAGCACCCATTATATTTAAATCACCAAACTAGCTATATTTAGGTGGATAATATACAGTGTCTGGGCTTCAGTGAACAGTCTGGTCTAACATGGGAGATGATGGATGTATAAACTGTTTCAATTACCCTACTGAGTGATTATGATATATAAGTAAATCAGGTTGTGGTTTGGAACACAGAGAAAGAAAGAATTATTCAACTTTTGTCTGGTGGATACTATTGGTGTTTCCTCTGCACAGATCCCAGCAAATTCCTTTTACTGGGTGGCCTTATCTCATCTTCGGTCTGCTTTTGTTTCTAATTGGCTGTGGCTCTCTGGGATGGCTGCCCTCATGCTACCGGAGCCTCTTTGCCCAATGCACTTTCAGAGACGTGGAAGTGCCTGGTGACCCTTAGACAATGACTGAGTGGTATGGGACTCTGCATGCCTGACTACCTCCCTGAGTTCAGACAAATCCAGAGGCATATAATAGAATTTATACTGATTTCTCTGTGGTGTCTTTTAGCATTATGCTGACAGTGCAAACTGAGTCCCCTGTTGATTAAACACCTTTCTGGCACTGATACGTTCTAAGATAGGCGCAGTGGCTCATGCCTATAATCCCAGCACTTTGGGAGGCTGAGGTGGGTGGATCACGAGGTCAGGAGATCGAGACCATCCTGGCTAACACAGTGAAACCCCGTCTCGACTAAAAATATAAAAAATTAGCCGGGCGTGGTGGCGGGCGCCTGTAGTCCCAGCTACTTGGGAGGCTGAGGCAGGAGGATGGCATGAACCCGGGAGGCGGAGCTTGCAGTGAGCCGAGATCGTGCCACTGCACTCCAGCCTGGGGGACAGAGCAAGACGACTCCGTCTCAAAAAAAAAAAAAAAAAAAAAAAGATCTGGAAAAGTAATGGTTTGTAGGATCCTAGGTCAGCCCTTCTGTGTAATAGGTCATATCATCATCATGTACAGGAAATGGACATCAGATGACACAGATTGTGAGTAATAAGTAGCTGAGTATGGCCTATTTGTGCCCTTCTTGGCGAGTTTATTCTAGTTTCTGAGCCGATCCATGAAATGAGAATTTTTGTGTATAGGGAAGTGGCACAAGGAAAGATGCATATAAATGACAGTGTTAGATATGTATCTAAGTGGACCTGATCAAAATTTGCAAGAGGTTGTTTCCAATTAGTTTTAAGATATTTGCATGTGCCTCAAGTTCACTTGCTTTTTTTTATTAAGATCACACTAGCTGTAGAAGCAGATAATCTCAATGGCTTAACCCAATTTATTTCTTGTTTTCATTATACATAATGGGTATTAATTATCAGTGAGTTTCTCTCCTCTAACCGGTGACTCAGGGACCCAGCCCCCTTCCATATTGTGGTTCTGCCATTTTCAACACATGATTTAATGTATGCTCATCTATAAGAAGCCAGTGGAGGGAAAAAGGCCGTGGAAGATACTGAGTGGAAGATTTGCAATTGTCCTTGAAGTTGTCTACATTACTTCTGTTCATATTGCATTGGCCAAATCTATCTGCAGGGGAGGCTGGGACATGTAGTCTAGCTGTGTGCCCAGAATGAAGAGCAAATGGGTTTAGTTCTCAGGGAGCATTCCCAGGCACACCTTATAAAGTGACATATGGGGCAGTAAATTGAGTTCTTTTGAATTTAGAAAATTGCTTTTGAGCACAGCACAATGAAAACTGAAAATGCCATTGGTAGCCTGCAGTTGATTCTGTAGGAGTCTTTTTAATTAACAGCTTAATTGGATAATTTAATCCCCGTTAGAATTGGAGATACGAAAATGAAAATGAGATACTCCCTGTGATCTGACAATACTGTGCTTTAATAAACACACCAAAGTGAGCCCGGAAATGAGCACCACAAAAGCATTACCATGATTTGTGATCAGTGAAAGAAAACCTGATCTATAATTTTAATTATTCCTAAATGGTTTAGATACATGTTTCATTTGAATGTGTATTTTGTTTTGTTAATTGGTTCAATTAGAAAGGTAACTGAACGTAAGAATCTGTGGCAAAGCCATGAATTTATAATATGTTCTAAGCTTTTAAAATATATACCATTGAGAAAGTAACTAAAATACCCTACAAAATACTGTTGAAAGTGCAATATTTTCTAGTATTTTCAGAGAATTTATATACAATAGTTTTTACTTCTCCATTGATTAGGAGATGAAAAATACTACTCACCATATTCTTGTTATATGCTTTCTCCACTTGAATGAGAAATTGAGGCTCAGAGTCCAAGAAATGAAGATGAGTGTCCATGTGCAAGCCACAAAAGTGCTGTTCTAATTAATTCTGGCCGGAGACTCCACTTTACAGTGAAAGAAAAACTGAGTAAGTTAAAATCCCAGTGTAAAAAGCTACCTAAAATATTGAGTATCATTTTCCCTGCCAGTCTGGCTGAAATGTCTGCAAATGTCCTAGACAAAAAAAAAGAAGTATAGTTTACCATTTAGAAGTACACTGTGTTAATTTCCAAATTGATTTAGAAGTCAGTGGAATCCCAGTACTTGGATAACAGTCAGACAGCCCTCCCACCCCAGTGACATTTGATGAATGTCAAAAATAGCCCAAAGCATATTTATTCCAAAGTTGACCAGATTTTCAATTGGCATTTGTATTTTTTTTTTTTTTTGGCCTAATAATAATCGTAGTGAAAATGGCTTCTGTTTGTTGACAGCCACTATGTCCCAGGCACTCTGCTGGGGCATGCCTGCTTTATGGCCAATCCTCACACCAATCTTGCACATAGCTGTTGCTGTTCCAACTTCACGGGTGAGAAACACGTGACTTGTCAAGATCACATTAGTAATTGCAAGAGCCAGAAATAGTCAATTTTGTCTAACTTCAGAGCCCATTCTCGAGTGTTCTCCTGGGATATAGAACAATGTTAACATGATTGTAACCTGTGACTTACTGAAGACTTGAGGTTATACTTCTATAGTAATCTGTTAGAAAATAATGTAAAGAAAGGAGTCAGTTTACAATAATTTATACTTACTGGTAGTTTCAAGTCCTTCAGAAAGGATTCTAGAAACTGCTCTTTACTGATAATGCTTGTTACCATTTATTGTGTATAATGTGCCAAACACGTACTAAATACCTTATTTATATTATCTAATTTAATTATCACAACAACTCGGATACATACCATTATCTCTACTTTACAGGTAAGAGACCTGAGGCTTGGAGAGGGTAATGACTTCATTCATGATCATTTAGCTAGCAACTGGCAGCATGGATTTGAATCCAGTTTGGTCTAAGTGCTTTCTTAGGCAAACGTTAACTATGGTAACTCTAAGTCCTGGATGTCCAGGCTGGGGTATCCCCTCAGTTCAGTTGGCAGACCTCCCTGAAATCTACCTGTGATCAGCCCCATGATTACCCTCACCCTGTCTGTTCAGTCCCTGAAACCAAAAAGTTTGCAGGTTACTTTCTCCAGAGAACAAAATCTTTGTGGCCCTGCCTATGGGTAGTTGAGAAACTTTTAAGCAATCACTTTGGTTTTGACCCTATGATGCATTCTTTTTAAAATTTAAGATTTGACAACACTGGGTGTATTTATCATATACAACATGATGTTTTGAAGTATATATACACATTATGGAATGGTTAAATCTCACTAATTAACAATTGCATTACCTCATGCAGTTATTTTTTGTGGGGAGAGCACTTAACATTCACTCTCTTTGCATTTTTCAAGAACATAATAAATCATCATTAACTACAGTCACCTTGCTGTACAATAGATCTTTTGAATTAATTCCTTCCATCTAACTGTAATTATGTATCCTTTGAACAACCTCTCCCTATCTTCCCCACCCTGTAGTCTCTGGCAGCCAGCATTCTACTCTCTACGTCTATGAGAACAACTTTTGAGATTTCACAGGAGTGACGTCATGCAGTATTTATCTTTTTGTTGTCTGGCTTATTTCACTTAACATAATGTGCTCCAGGTTCATCCGTGTTGTCACACGTAACAGAATTTCATTATTATTATTATTATTATTATTATTATTATTATTATTTTGAGACGGAGTCTCACTCTGTCGCCCAGGCTGGAGTGCAGTGGCGCGATCTCGGCTCATTGCAAGCTCCGCCACCTGGGTTCACGCCATTCTCCTGCCTCAGCCTCCCAAGTAGCTGGGACTACAGGCGCCCGCCACCACGCCCGGCTAATGTTTTATATTTTTAGTCGAGACGGGGTTTCACCGTGTTAGCCAGGATGGTCTCGATCTTCTGACCTCGTGATCTGCCCGCCTTGGCCTCCCGAAGTGCTGGGATTACAGGCGTGAGCCACCGCGCCCAGCCCAGAATTTCATTATTTTTTATGGCTAAATAATTTTCCCTTGTGTATATATACCACATTATTCCTCCCTTGATGGACGCTTAGGTTGATTCTACGTCTCGGCTATTGTGAACAGTACTCCAATAAACATGGGAGTGCAGATATCTCTTCAACATACTCATCTCATTTCCTTTGGGTATATACTCAGTAGTGGGATTTCTGGATCATATGGTAGTTCTAGTTTTAATATTTTAAGGAACTTCCATACTGTTTTCCATAATGGCTGTACTGATTTACATTCCCACCAACAGTGTGTAAGGGTTCCCTTTTCTCCACATCCTTGCCAGCACTTGTAGCTTTATCATGCATTCTGACATTTGCTGTTACCTAGAGCTTCCAAATCCTGAGGCCTTTTGGTATTCTACAGAGTAGAGTATTTCGGTTTGCTTCTAGTAGGGGGGTCCAATATTTTTGTCTATGTAGGTTTATACCTTTCAAAAAATATATTTTTAGCTTTTTGAAGTGACAGGGTGAGCAGATCTACATCCAAGTCTCCTACATTCAACTGGAAGTCTACATTTAATTTTTTTAGTGGGGATATTTAATAAAAATTTATTTGGAAAGAAATGCTGCTATAGATACAGTTCTATATGGAATTATTGCCTTTCCCCGGTAATGTCTGTGACTAAAGAGTCTAAAGTTTCCTTTAAACTGTTGAATATTAGGAGGTTTTATTTTACACAGAAACCCATCCTATTTTTTCTTAGTTAATTTAATAAAATAAACACACACGAACATTTGGTATTTTTCATTTCCCCTGAAGACATAGAACTTAGCCTTTGGAGAATTCATCTGAGATTGAAGGAACCTATCTCTGTGTACCTTCCAAAGTTGCCTAGGAGTACATCTAGGAGAATGCTAGAGTGGATTTGTCACAAATGCTCTGGAGGAAATTTTTACATATCAACAAGGGCTAAGCTCGCTCCCTGGAGATTCACATTTCAACTCTCATTTGCACACACATAAGAGTCTCTGGTGCAGATTGAGTTTGAGTTAATGCACATAGCTTGTTGGGAAGAAATCAGTCAAAAACCTTTTTAAGGATAAATGGTTCTTTAGGAACAGAAAGTTCAGTATCTCAATTTTATTTTAAGCATTGAATAAAAACCATTTTAAAACATGCAGCGTATTAAAACTACAAAAGGCGCTAATCATAAAGGTATTCCCTCACCTAGGTCAGTTGGTGATATGTACTAAGTGATATTTAGAATAAGGAAAAAAATCAACTGTCATTTAATGCCTGCCTACAACACATGAGGCAGAGTGCTAGTTGTCATATTGCAATTTGAGTAATCCAGGACTCTGGTGACTTTAGCCCAAAACTTCACGAACAATATTATAACAGCCTTGTCATTCCTATGCTTAAGAAACCTTTAGCGATTTTTTTTCATGGTGTTTATAATAACATCGAAACAACTTTCCCTGACTTAAAGGGCGGCCTACAGGACCTGGCTCTCTGTTTCTGCTGTCACTTCTTCATAGCCTTTTTCTAGCTCCACTGGTGGTCTTTCTGTTTCTGTAAATTTACTAAACTTTCTCCTGTCTTCTCAGTCTCAGGGCCTTTGCTGCTTTGCCTGAAATGCTTTTTGTATGTCTTTCACATAACTTCATTGAAATTAGGCCCCTTAACTATGTAGTCTATCACCTCACCTGGCTGACACCTTCATAGATCTTACCACTGTTGCTAGTTTTCTCCTTCCTTCCTCCCTCCCTCCTTATCCCCTCCCTCCTTCCCTCTCTCTCTTCTTTCCTATTGTTTGTCTTCCTCCACTGTCTTGTAAGTCCCATGATATTAAAACTTTCTCCTGGGCTAGGCACGTTGACCCGTACCTGTAATCCCAGCACTTTGGGAGGCTGAGGTGGGAGAATTGCTTGAGGCCAGGAGTTTGAGACCAGACTGGGCAATATAGTGAGACCCAGTTTCTTAAAAAAAAAAAAAAAAAAAAAAAAAAATTAGCTTGGCATTGTGGAACATACCTGTAGTCCTAGCTACTCAGGAAGCTGAAGCTGAAGCTGGAGGATAGCTTGAGATCAGGAGGTTGAAGCTGCAGTGAGGTATGATTGTGCCACTGCACTCCAGCCTGGATGACACAGTGAGACCCTGTCTCTAAACCAAAACAAAACAAAAAAAATAAGCGTTTCTTTTGTTTATTACTATATTTCTAGCATCACTACTATATTTCTAGCACTCAGAACAGGGTCTGAAAAATAATAGGCCCTTGGATAAACATTTAGTAAAGTTATTCTTTCATTTCACCAATAAATATTGATCATTTACTATGTGCTTGGCACTCTTTAGGGGCTGCTGAGGATATTGCAGTAAACCAAACAGATAGAAGGTCTTGCTTCCATAGAGCTTATACTCTAGGAGACAGACAATAAAATAAATAAGTGAAACATGATATAGTAGATGGTAATACTTGTTATGGAGGAGAGAGGAGGATATGATATGTGGATGTCAGAGTGTTGCAAATTTAAATAGCATGGTCAGGAAGATGTTTGAGCAAAGAACCTATCTTGGAGAAGAGCCTTCTCGGTAGAGGCAGGAGTGAGTCCAAAGACTTAGAGGTAGGAGCATCCCAGGACATTTGTAGAAGAGCAAGGAAACTAGTGTGGTTGGAGCAGAGCGAGCAAGGAAGAGTGCAGAATGAGATGATGTCAAGATGAAAACAACAACATTCAGCTTGTCTATGGTCATATAGGCTGCTGCAAGAACTCTTTTTTTCACTCTGCATGCGATGGGAAGCCATTGGAGACTTTTGAGCAGAAAAGTGACAAGATCCAACCTGTGATTTCCATGATGACTCTGGCTGTGTTGAGAATAGACTGTGGCTGAACAGGGGAAGAAGCATGAAGACCAGTTAGGAAGTGGTTGCCATCATCCCAGCAAGAAATGATGGTGGCTGTGTCCAGGAGAGGAGCAGGGGAGGAAATGAGTGAATGAACGATAATAAAATTTAAGAAAGAAACACTCCATCATCCTGTTACTTTGAAATTTCCACCTATTTCTTTTGTATTTGTGTTTTTCCATAGCCCCATGTATAATTATATGGCATAATTTTATTCTGAGGATAATATGATTTTGAATCTTTTTCATCTAATAGCATCGGCCTGCATCCATAGGTGCTTCAAAATCTTTTTTTTTTTTTTTGAGATGGAGTCTCACTCTGTTGCCCAGGCTAGATGCAGTGGTGCGATCTCGTCTCACTGCAACCTCCGCCTTCCAGGTTCAAGCGATTCTCTTGCCTCAGCCTCCCGAGTAGCTGGGATTATGGGCGCATGCCACCACGCCTGGCTAATTTTTGTATTTTTAGTAGAGATGGGGTTTCACCATGTTGGCCAGGCTGGTCTGGAACTCCTGACCTCAAGTGATCCACCCACCTCGGCCTCCCAAGGTGCTGGGATTACAGGCATGAGCCACCACACCTGGCAAAATCTTCAATTTTTAATGGCAGAATGATATTCTTTAGAGTTTCTGTGACATAATTTGTTCAATTGTTTCTATTTAGAAATTTATTATTGATTTCATTTATCACTATTGTAAATAATAGAGATGAAAATCTTAATATGTAGATTTATTTTCTTTCCTATAGGTTGTTTCCTTAAAATAAATACTTAAGAGTGAATTTACTTCATCAAAGGAGGCACATATATGCTGTTGTGGCTTTTGAAATGCACTAACAAACTGCATTCTAACAAGGTTGTATGCATGCGGGTACCTACCGGTTTTACAACAGAACTGGATCAGAAGTAGGTCCTGCTCATAAGAAAGTTACAATATAATGTGGGAAGAAGATGTGTAAACCATCAGCTGTAATAAAAAGCACAATGAAGAACAGCGTAAGAAGGTACCACATTTAGAAAAACCTTATCAGCTTTAGGTGTTATTAATTTCATTTTTAGTAATTTTTGCGTTCATTAAATAAATAAGGCTGAATGCAATGGCTCACGCCTGTAATCCCAGCACTTTGAGAGGCCGAGGCAGGTGGATTGCTTGATCCCAGGAGTTCAAGACCAGCCTGGGCAACATGGTGAAACCCAATCTCTACCAAAAAATATAAAAATTAGCAGGGCATAGAATGTGCACCTGTAGTCCCAGCTACTGGAGAGGCTGAGGAGGGAGGATTACTTGAGCCCGGGAGGTTGAGACTGCAGTGAGCCATGACTGCGCAACTGCACTCCATCCTGAGTGACAGTGAGAACCTGAAGTAAGTAAGTAGATAAGTAAATAAATAAAGTGTGACTGGTTGGTTAATTTTACCAATTTGCTTTTTTGTTTTTACCTCTCTTGATATAAATTACCCACATATCAAGGCCCTTCACCCATTAGGCTATTAAGATTTTGATTTTTTCTCATTCTACTATAAAGACACATGCACACGTATGTTTATTGCAGCACTACTCGCAATAGCAAAGACTTGGAACCAACCCAAATGTCCATCAGTGATAGACGGGATAAAGAAAATGTGGCACATATACACCATGGAATACTATGCAGCCATAAAAAGGATGAATTCATGTCCTTTGCAGGGACATGGATGAAGCTGGAAACCATCATTCTCAGCAAACTAACACAAGAACAGAAAATCAAACACCACATGTTCTCACTCATAGGCGGGAGGTGAACGATGAGAACACAGGGGCACAGGCAGGGGAACATTGCGCACCAGGGCTTGTCAGGGGGTGGGGGGCTGGGGGAGGGATAGCATTAGGAGAAATAGCTAATGTAGATGACGGGTTGATGGGTGCAGCAAACCACCATGGCATGTGTGTACCTATGTAACAAACCTGCAAGTTCTGCACATGTATCCCAGAACTTAAAGTATAATAATAAAGAAGATTTTGATTTTTTCCTTATCAATTAGGTAAGTTTTTGTTGCTTATTATTCATAGACACTTACTTAACTAGAAAACAATTCTGCTACTCTCTGATCCTCATCTTTGTACATTTGTAAGTAGCGGTGTTCCTTTGTAAGGTAATGGAGATGGGCAGAATACTTCACACAATTTGTCTTACTGAAATAAACTTTATACAGAGAAGTACAAAAGAGTTAACACAAATTTAGGAGGTATACAATGTTAAGTGTATAACAGTTAACTGAACAAATATTTATTGAAGCACTTAATAGATATTATTCTAGGGTTGGGAATATGATGAATAAGGTTGTAGTTTCCAATTGTTTAACAATTTGAAAATTACTCATAAGGAACAGTAGATATATAAATAAATTTCAGCAGTGTAATGTATAATTGAATAGAGGTGAACACAGAGTTCTTTGGAAATAAAACTGGATGAAAGTATTTATAGAGCTAAGCAATGAAAAAAATTCTAATGGCCTCAGCTGTGAAATAAAAAATAATACAGAATGAATAAGGCAGACAACTCGATAGAAAATTGGGCAGACGACTTGAACTAACCACAAAAGAGGATATTCCAAATTGCCAACAAATAGATGGAAAGGTGCTTAACTTCACTAGTCGTGAAGGAAATGCAAATTTAAGCCACAACATGATTCAACTATTTACCCCCTCCCCGCTAGAATGGCTAAAATCAAAAAGCATTTAGACAAGCAGAACTCTCATAGACTGCTGGAGGGAGTATACATTTGTATGGCCACCTTGGAAAACTATTTAACAGTATCTTCTAAAGCTGAATATACTTGTATCCAACGACCGAGCAACCCACTCCTAGGTATTAAGTTGTCATCTTAGTAGGTAAACAATGGTTGAATATTGGCAATTTTATATTGCTTAACCTAATGTATACCCAGCAGAAATGCACACCTCTGTTCACCAAAAGATGTGGAAGAATTTCAAAGAAGCACTGTAAGAGTCCCAAAATAGAAAATATCCAAATGCCCATCGACAATAGAGAAGGTAAATAATCGAATATTGATCTACAGTAACAAGAACAAACAAACTGCAACTACATGCAACAAGCTGAGTGTTTCTCACAAACATAATGTTGGACGAAAGAAGCCAAACACAAGAGAGAACACAGTTTATGATTCTACTTACATAAAATATAAAAATATGCAAAACGAATCTGTTAGAAGTCAGAGGAGTGGTTACCCCTTGGGGGTTAGGAACTGGAAGGGTTCACAAGGTGGGGCTTTTGAAGTTCTGGTAATGTTGGGTTTCTTGATCTGGATGCTTTTTACATTAATGATTTGTGCACTTTTGTATATGTATGTGTATTGCATCAAAAAGTTTTTAAAAAAATAACATTAAAATAAATATAAGAAAGTCCAAGTAAGTCCTCATTTTTTCCCCACAACAATCACTTTGATGCTTTTCTAGGGAAATACTGAATATCAAATTCTTTTAAAAAGCTTTTCTCCCCTCATTTTTGGAGCGCTTTTTTTTTTGCTGGCAATGGTAGGTAATCCTGTACTTGTTGTAGGACCATAGGTAAGAGACTAAACTGGGTGTGGGGTCCTGGCTGGGAAGCTTTCCTGGAAGAGATGAAGCTGGACCTGAGTTTTGCAGCATCCATTAGAGACAGCCAGGGAAGCAAGTGGATGGCAGGCAGTTCCAGGGAGAGAGGCCAGGCTACTCGAAAGCAAAAAGGTATGGTAGGGAAAGAAAGAACCCACTGGGAGGGAGTGGACAGAGCTTGCTGGAGCTAGAGCTTGAAGAGTAGCTGAGGAGGGGTTAATGATAAGCAAGAGAGTTTGGCAAAGGTCAGACAGAGAAAGATCTTAAAGGGTCATGATACTGAGCTTGGACTTAATCTTGTAGGCATCTGGGAACCACTGACCAATTTAAATCAAACAGGTGACACAATTAAGTTTCTACTTAATAAAGAGTAAGATGGTGATGGTGTGAGAAATACTTGAAGAGGGTTAAGAAGACTGGAGCCTGGGCGACCAGTTAGGAGGCCACTGCAGTAATTCATGGGAGATACGACAGGCTGGTGGTATGGGATGGAGAAGTAGGGACAGACATAAGAGCTACTGAGGAGAAAATTGTTCTGACAGGACTTAGTAATTGATGGGTTTGAAATTGACATGTAGGCATGGTACTTTTTTTTCTAGTAAAAAAAATTGGTAGAACCTTAATTTTGATAAATGATGAAACACATGTAGCCTTTGTCCTTATTCCCCCCCTTTAACACCTTTCTACAGGGGTATACATCAAAGGATGTTGCCATGACGAACGAGAGAACGCTTACCAATGATTTCCCATTGCTGCTTGGAATGAAAACCCAATGACACATTTCAAAATTTTGCAGTGGTAAATCAAGTAGGTCATCTTATTGCGCTACCATGCAAACTTCTTGATTTTGCCAAATCAGTCAGTTGAGAGGAAAAAAAAAGGAAAAAAGTGTTACCTATATATACTGTCATATACTACTGTAAACAAAAAACAATCCGTATATGTGTTTATATGATTATATAGTGCAAAACTATGTACACACATGAACAAACATACATGTATGTATATACACACTAGAAGCTTAAACGGCTATGTGACACTCTTGAGATTTTATATACAGACATTACCAGGGTATACAAAAAATAACATACATTTTTACTTAATTTTCCCTGTCTTTTTAATGGTTCCATTTGGGTGGGGGAGGATCCAGAGGATTTTTTCCTCACTTTAATTACCTCATTGCATTTCCTTCTTTTCGATTTTGGTTTTTATAAACGGGAACACTGTGTTAATCCATTCTAATTAAAACCCAGCCATGCAACCCTTCAGTTAAAGAAACAATTTTTGAGTCTGCCTAGGATATCATTTAGTCAGAAATTGCGTCTGTGGCTTTCGAGATGATCACCACTACAGTGCTCTGGTAGCCACAGAGGCAATGTCTTTACAGGCTGATTTTCTAAAAATACCAGGAATTGGCCAAGAGCCCTTGTTCTGGGGAAGGGTTCAGAGTTCTTCCACAGGGGCCTAACAGACTGCAGAAATGTATATTCCTATAGAAAAAGAAGAGGGTAGGAGTTATGGAAGGGGCAAAAGAAATGACCCAAGTGCACCTCCTGCTTGTCCACAGAACACCTCTTTGCCTTCCGGCTGCTGGAGGAGCTATGCTATTCTTAGCCATCTCCCGTGAAGGCAATTACACAAACCCCCTCTGAAACCCATTTCCGCATTTGTTCAAGAAATTCTTTTATCTTACGTAAATCCCCCATGCTGTAACTAAGCCCTTGGTCTGCCCTTGGCCAGATGGGAGGGCAGCCAGGCTTCCTCTCTCCAGCAGAGCCCTTTCTGTACCCAAAGATGATTATCTCATCATCGTGCCATCCTCCCTCCCATTCTCCAGACTGACAATTTTCATCTTTAGGTTTTTCCTTTCCTTCTCCTTATCATTTCTAAGATCCCCTTTAACTGTTGCCAAACACTTTTCAGAACTGAACCTAGTACTATGCAAAAAGTCTATCTGATCTTGTCCAACTGATGGGGACAAGGCAGGTTAAAAAAATGTCTGAGAAAGCAACAGGGAGAGTACAGGTAGGTGCTGCTTGCCCACAGCTGTGGAATAAAGCTGAGTACAACTGAGTCCAAAACCAAGGCCCCAATCCAAGGCCGCATCCTAAAAAAAAAAAAAAAAAAACGAAAAGAAAAAAGAAAGCCAAGCCCGAAGTCCTTGCTGGTTCAAAGGCCCAGGGAGAATCCAGAGGAATTGTTCTGTAAGGGCAGCAGGCCTGGATGTGGGCTGAGTAGTGAGTGGACAGCTGCAGCCTTGAAGCAAATCTAGATCTTGAGAGTCCTGGGCTGGGAAGGGGCAGGCATCTCACAGACAGCTGAAGAACTGACCAGCAGTAAGTTCAGGAGACTGTTCGGATTGCCTTGTGAGACTAAGTCAAAACTCCTCCATGTCACTAAACATGTGCCTCAGACCTTCTAGTGGACCAGGACCAAACTTAAGAGGGTGTAGAGCAAGCAGATGGGCCCCAACCCAAATGGTCCCTCCCTAGTTGGACCATGTGATAGTCTCTTGGGCTTGAAAACTTCAGTCCTCTCTCTTTCCCTCCTCTCCATTGCCTTAATCACCAAACTGTGACTCTTCAATGTCTCTCATGCTCATTCCTTTTTGCTTCTATTTTCCTCGGTCAAACCTGAACAATCTCGGTCCTGAACAGTAAATTGCTTCCTAATAGGACTCTCGATTCCTATTCCTGTTTGCCAATCTATGCCACATTCTGCTGTCTTTCTTTTATATTTTCACTTGAGGATTTTGAATTACCTATAGGGATAAGTTTATATTGCTTCTTAGTCCATCCAGACCCTCCAACATTCGGCCCTAAACTAGCTTTCCCGACCATATCTCCCATTGCTTCTGTATGAGTCCTCTATTGAGTCAAGCATATTGCCCTTTCTATGTCTGTCTTTGTCCATGTTGTTCCCTGACTTGGAAGGCCAGTGGCTCTCCTCTGTGCGCATGTAAATCCTATCTTGAAAGATGAAGATCTGATCTTAGTTTATCCAAGATCATCTTGACCAAAATTTCTCTATGTCCCCAGATCTCTTACAGCACTTTCTGTCAGTTTCCCTCATCTAATCTTACACTATACTGGGCTGTTAGTTGGCTTTAATATGTGTCTGTTGTCTTCCCTGGCTAGTGTCTTAAATACTTTGATGGCAAAGGTGGACTTTTGGAGTTAAGGAAATCATTCCAAAGAGCTTAGCATTGTTCTGGAGGTACTGAGTTTGCTGTGGCTTCAGCGTAGTTTACAATGCTACAGTGCGGTGATTCTCAATATTCTTCAAGATGAAGATCTCTTTGTTCCCTTTCCATCGTCAATAAACAAGTGTGCTGTGGTTCATTGATTAACATTTTTAAAAATACCTTAATGATCAGATGCTTTTATGAATTTGCTAATGCTTTACAATGAAGTTTTTTTTTTCTTTTTTTTTTTTTTTTTTGAGACGGAGTCTCGCTCTGTCACCCAGGCTGGAGTGCAGTGGCGCGATCTTGGCTCACTGCAACCTCCGCCTCCCGGATTCAAGCAATGCTCCTGCCTCAGCCTCCCGAGTAGCTGGGATTACAGGCATGTGCCACCATGCCCGGCTAATTTTTTTGTATTTTTAGTAGAGACAGGGTTTCACCATATTGGCCAGGCTGATCTCGAACTCCTGACCTTGTGATCCACCCACCTCGACCTCCCAAAGTGCTGGGATTACAGGCGTGAGCCACTGCGCCCGGCCTACAATGAAGTTTTATTTAGGTATAGCATCACCACCATGTACTCGAAAATTAGTAGTGCTGTAACTGTATTTAAGATGTTTTTATTTATTTGGTCTAATACTTAGCCAGCGTGTGGCTTTGTTCACCCTTACAATGATCAATGATGTTGGCTCTTTATGTGTCCTGCTGCCCCACTATTTGGGCGTATTATTATTATTATTATTATTACCTCACGGGGCTGTTGTAAGGGTTAAATGAGATATATATTAGGTACATGACACAGTGCTTGGCCGAAAGTGATTTTGATCTTTCTTTCCCTTCCTCATGCCACCATCAGCTAATTTAGAAGATGGGAATGTTCTGGGACCCCTGGGACAGAGCTTAGGGCAGTGGATGTGGGAAGGCATGGCGCTGTCTCTGGAAGAGAAGGGCATTAAATATCACCTAGAGCAGCAGTTCTCAAACGTTTTACTTGCAGGACTCCTCTACCCTACCCTCTTAAATATTATTGAGGACCCCAAAGAGCTTTTGTTTATGCGGAGTATGTCTATCAAGAAACTTAAAAAAAAAGTTTAAATTTAAAAATAACAATAACAAACCCATTATACATTAATGTATATAACACATTTTTATGAAAAATAACTATATCTTTCAAAACATTAGTGAGAAGAGTGGGATTGTTTTAAATTTTTGCAAATCTCTTTAATGTCTGGTTTAATAGAAGACAGCTGATTCTTGATTCTGTTTCTGCGTTCAATCTCCTTTAACACAGATGGACCCCAACTTACAATGGTACAACTTAGGATTTTTGATTTTACAACGGTGTGAAAGTGATACATATTCACTAGAAACCATATTTCAAGGGCCCATACAACCATTCTGTTTTTCACTTTCAGTACGGTAAAGTCCATGAGCTATTCAACCCTTTATAATAAAATACACTTTGTATTAGATGATTTTGCCCAACTGTAAGCTAATGTAAGTGTTCTGAACATGTTTAAGGTGGGCTAAGCTATGATGTCCGGTAGGTTAGGTGTAGTAAATGCATTTTTGACTTATGATATTTTCAACTTATGATAGGTTTATCAGGACATAACCCCATCGTAAGTCAAGGAGCATCTGTATTTGCTTTTGGTGAAATATGGGAAGAAAATATAGGTTCATACAGATATATTGCTGACAAAGGGAAAGGGCATAAGAGTATTTGAATAGGTTTTTAGATAATTGTGGATATTCTTCTTTGAAATGAAACCAAAACTCAACAAGTGGTAGTTTAAGAAATGTTTTCAATTGTAAATTGGTAAATTATAGTTGTATGTATTTATGGGGCACAATGTGATGTCATGATTTATGAATAAAATGGGGAATAATGAAGTCAAAATAATTAAGTTTCTGTAGTGAGAACATTTGAAATTTACTCAGCGAAATTAAAACGTACAATACACTGTTAACAGTTAAAGATTACTTGCAATGCAGAATCTAAAACATATCAATGAAGTTTTCATGCTCTGTTACAACAAAATCCATTGCTATCTTTATTTCAGTGTGTCTTTTAATCATTTATGATTTTGTAACACCAAACCTTGGGCACTTGGAAAATATTGAGTGCACCAAATTATGCAGATCTTCCAAATATAAGCACATTTCATTATACAATTTCAAAAGATTGTCTTGATTATTAATCACCACTGATCTTATCAGATAAGTTTTTAGTGCTGGGAAACTGTTAGGCTCACGGTGGCAAATACAAGATTTTCCAAATTCCAATTTTCATTCAAAAGCTTGAATGTTATCATTGGCAATAAATACTGCCAGTTATTTTCTTTGAAGTTACTGGCCAATTTAGTTCATTTTTTTGAGAAAATATCTGCCAAATACCCAATTTCAAATAACCACATTCTGTCAGTTGTTCTTCCAAATAAAAATAGTGTTCCTCAAAAAAAAAAAGCAGATAGGCCAGGTGCGGTGGCTCACGCCTGTAATCACAGCACTTTGGGAGGCCGAGGCGGGTGGATTGCCTGAGGTCAGGAGTTCGAGACCAGTCTGGCCAACATGGTGAAACCCCATCTCTACTTAAAAAAAAAAAAAAAAAAAAAAAAAAATTAGCCGGGCGTGGTGGTGTGCACCTCAGGAGGCTGAGGCAGGGAAATTGCTTGAACCAGGGAGGTGGAGGGTGCAGTGAGCCGAGATCGTGCCACCGCACTCCAGCCTGGGTGACAGAGAGAGGCTCCATCTCAAAAAAAAAAAAAAGCAGATAGTTCACCTTCCAACTCAAATGATGGCATTAGTGCTTTTCCTTGAGACAGCCATTGTACTTCGGTGTGCAGCAAAAGTGCTTTATGTGTACTTTCCATTTTGTCACACAAAATATGAAAAAGATCTATACTCATGAGTTGACATTTAATAACAATAATTGTTAGCACTTCACCAAGGACATTTTTAAGTGAAACTGACATTTTCTTTTTACTGTGTAGCAGTAAGAAAATACACCGACTACTAGTATAATTTGGTCCCATTACCTTGCTTCATGCTAAGGTGCCAGCAGTTTTACCCATCATTGCTTTTGCACTATCGTCACAAATGTCAAATGGTGAAAAAGGCAAATAACATCTTTCTATTATTATGGAAATAGTTTTGACCTCAATGACCCTCAGAAAAGTCCCTGAGAATCCCCAAGGGTCTGTGGACCATGTTTTGAGGACCACTGCTCTTAAACTTTTGCAAAGGGCCAGCCCTCCCAGGACGCAGAATGTAGCTACTCCCACATTTGGGAGGAGAGGTGAGGACTCCTTCAAACAGGGCAATTTGCCTTCCTTTTTGGAGCCCGAGATGGACTTTTTATTTCCTTGCAGAACTGAAGGCATCTGGCTTGGGAGCACGATTATTCTCCACTCACCTTTAAACTGCCTCAGCTATTACTAAGTCTCTGGCAGTGATATGTTGATTATGTGAATTTAAAGCCCAAAGGAGCCAGAGGAATGACAGATCAGTTTCTCTTAAATGAGAAATAAAATCCAGGAGCCTGGCAGCGGGACATACGGCTCTCGCTCCTGCTGACCTTTGATGTCACTCGGGTAGAATGACTGCTTCTAGGCCAGAAGGCATGTAGCTTAAACGGAGATGTCTCAACCTGTTTCCTTGTATTAATTGTGCACATTGATACTCCTCCATTGTGTAGTCCATAATTCTTCATTGTCAACCTCATTTAGATTTTTTTTTTGAGGGGAAGCTGAACTCAAGCAGGCCTCCATGAATTCAAGCTATTTCAAAAGCTCCAAACCCAAACCTTTTTCTATCCAATCACTGTTATAGGCTGACAGACACTGAATCTCCCTTCTGTCAATTGAATGTAAGTCTAGCAACTTTTAAGAGCAATGAGATTGAAGGAAAGAGTGAGTCTCTTTGCCCTAAAGGAAGTGGCTGAATGGAGGCCCATTTAATTTTTTGTTTAAAGGTACTAAATAAGGATCAATTTGTAAAGACGGCTTTCTGGGTGTAGCAAGATAGCTTCTTAAATCTGATAGGGATAAATGGGAGGTCAATACCCTTTTTCTTATCAACAATTTCACCAAATAATATTTACTAAGAACTTTCACATTGGGTTTCTCAGCTATAAACAAGGAAATACTCCAAGCAGAGATATTGGAAGTGCTGAACCAGGACAGTTGCTGGGTACGGAGCTAGAAGCTAACATCGCTTGTCTATGGTAAAGCACGCTTTCATTACTCAAAAGCTGAACTTTTAATTTATTTCTAAATTAATCTGAAGCAGACCCAATGAGCGACAAATGCAAATGTAGTCAACTTGGAAAAGAAGCTGACTTTTTTCACTCAGGGTCACGGGTAAAGATAGAATTCTGCCACATGAAAAATGTCTCAGTTTTGACAAAAAAAAAAAAAAAAATTAACACTGCTTCAAGGAAAGAGAAAACAAGTTATGGGACATTATATCTGACAGATTTTTCCCTTTGTATTCATGGCATTTGAATTATATGCACATCATTAAAAAAATATTGAACCCTCATAAAGAGCCTGGCAAATGAGTAATTGTAATTTTAAAACAGGAACATTCGCATATGTTTTAATGCTGTTTTAGTTTTTGCTCAGAATTCTGGTTCACTGCTTATAATAGGGCAGAACATCCATGCTTTTGTAAGAACCACTTTGGCCTATAAAAAATGCAGTAACGGCCAGGCGTGCTAGCTCATGCCTGTAATCCAAGCACTTTGGGAGGCCGAGGTGGGCGGATCACCTGAGGTCGGGAGTTCGAGACCAGCCTGACCAACCAACATGGAGAAACTCTGTCTCTACTAAAAATACAAAATTAGCCGGGCGTGGTGGCGCATGCCTGTAATCCCAGCTAATCGGGAGGTTGAGGCAGAAGAATTGCTTGAACCCGGGAAGTGGAGGTTGCGGTGAGCTGAGATCGCGCCATTGCACTCCAGCCTGGACAACAAGAGCAAAACTTCATCTCCAAAAAAAAAAAAAAAAAAAATACAGTACCGCTTTAAAAGTTTCTAAGCCAACAGAAATTCAAATGATCTAAAACTTAAATCAACATGTAATGGTTTGAGAGAAAAACATGCATTGGCCTTAGTGTTTAGGTAGGTTAGGTATGTTTGGAGACTCCATGAGAGGAGCCCATAAGGAATTTGTTTGCATGAGGGATGAAGTTGCTTCCTGTGAATGAACGAACCCTAAGAGAGAGTAGCATTGCTGGGATATTGAGAAGGTCAAGAACTAGGGGACAGTATCAGAGGCAAGGGGCACTGTTCATTTAAATTTAAACTAGCCACCATGAGCTTATAACCTGAGTCCTTGGTAGAGGAGCAATAACTAAGAGCAAGTGAAGGAATGATTTCAGAATAATCTCTTTAAGACACTGGGGAGAATAAACCTGAAATGTTTTGTAGGCCATGTAACAGAGGGAGATGAAAGGGAGCACAGAAGTCCATTTATCTTCTTGGACTCAGTGGCCCCTTCAGTGAGTACTGTGTCTTTGCTGGGGCAATTGTGACTCTGCATATTGGTGGACACTGGTGCCTGTGGTGGTTATTGGGGCATTGTTGCGTTGTCACCATTAGTGAAGTCAAGAGTCAACAACTTGGCCGGGTGCAGTGGCTCACGCCTATAATTCTCACCACTTTGGAAGGCCGAGGTGGGTGGATCACCTGAGGTCAGGAGTTTGAGAGCAGCCTGGACAACATGGTGAAACCCCGTCTCTACTAAAAATACAAAAATTAGCCAGGTGTGGTGGCACATGCCTATAGTCCCATCTACGTGGTGGCATATGCCTATAGTCCCATCTACTTGGAAGGAGGAAAAAAAAAAAAAAGAGTCAACAACCCAACAAGCCAGAGCCAGAGAAAAGGAAAATGATCACTGCTGTGTGGTAACTGAGTACTGAAACCAACATAATTCTCTGTCGCTGTGTGAAACAATAACAGACGTGGGAATAGTTTTCTGTTCCCATATTAATCCATGTTGAGAATAAGCAAACTTAGCTACTTGCTCCAGGAAATACTTTTTCCTGAAAATTAAAATTTTGAACCAACTAAAAGAGTTTACTTAACAAGAATACCACTTTCCCCATCAAAACTTGCTTCAATATTCTCTCCTCCTGCTGTGCCCACCAATCTATAGCTATTACATCACAAAATCTACCCAATCCCAATTAGAGGCCTGCCTTGCAAGACCTGCCCCGAAATCACCCAGCTTAGTCCCTAATAACCTATCCTGTCATTTCCCCTCTGAGACACTGCCTAGACACTGTTAAGGCAGAGTTCTCTCACACTGCAGTAAGTCTCATAAGATACTTCACTTGGATTGATCAGTGACGTTTTTCTAGTATTTTAGGGGAGGGCAGGGAGTAGGGGTTGACAGCCAACAAAGCTAAAAGGGTGAATGTCTGCACATTCAGGAGAATAGAGGTGCCACAATTATGGGTGGAGTGGAGGCAGAAAAATATGGTGTGTTGCTGTTTTTATGATCCAGTTTGTACTTAGAGGCAAGGTAAGACGTGAGGAAATGTGGGCTAAATACCCATAACCCTTTTTAAAATTAAGCAAGAACAGCAAATGTCTAAGCCCAGTGAAGTTACCATCTATTCACTACTTTTTTTTTTTTTTTTTTTTTTTGAGACAGGGTCTCACTCTGTCGCCCAGGCTGGAGTGCAGTGACGCGATCTCAGTTCACTGCAACCTCTGCCTCCCACGCTCAAGCGATTCTCCTGCCTCCTGAGTAGCTGGGATTACAGGCACGTGCCACCATGCCTAGCTAATTCTTGCATTTTTAGTGGAGATGGGTTTTCACCATGTTGGCCAGGCTGGTCTGGAACTCCTGGCCTCAAACGATCTGCCTGCCTCGGCCTTCCAAAGTGCTGGGATTATAGGAGTGAGCCAAGGCGCCTGACACTATGCACTGCTTTTTACGTGATTTTTCCTTGACGAGATAAATGTAATGCTCCCTTCTTCCAGACAAACGTGATTTTAAACTTACTGTATCGTGAAATCACAAAAATCTTAAAAGGTGTGCGTATTTTGTGTGTATGTACATATACATGCACACACACAGACATATCATCCTGTCTTATTCCAATGAGTGATTTAAGGTAGTTCACAAAAATGCAATAGGATAAAAATAAGTCAGTCCTAGAAGGCAAAGCTCTGCAGGGCCTGCTGGGAATTTATTCCCCACGCCCATCAGTTTCTGTTTCCATAAAGACCCCTTTCTCTTTGACTACTGAAGAGCAGCATCAGCAACCTCAACACTGAAGTTTTTCTTTCTCTGCCCAAACTCCCTCACTAGAGTGGTGGGACAGGGTAGGTGAGGAGAGAAGGAAGCCCTTAAACGTCAAAGCAGTGGAGGGTTGGGGAGGGATCGGATCGCACTTTCGCCTCCTAGGCTTGGGAAGATGGTGCACGTGCGTTGTAATGCGCACGTGTTACTGCCACATGACTCCCGGTCCCTTGTGAGCCGAAACTTGGATCCTAATGACGCTGATAATGGGTTACTAGGCACTCATAGTTCTGGATCGTTGGGTGGCCTTGGTGTTAGCAGAAGAATTCCTTTAAACGTCATTTTTGAGGAAGGAGACAGACCTAAGTATGCGTCTGAACTCCAAGGAATATGAACAAGATGCCTGCTGGTAAACAAGAATGTGAATATAACAAAGAAGGGAAGTACTACTCTAAAGGAGTTAAACTGGTGAGAAAAAAGAAAAAATTTCCTGGTTACCACTGGGGGGACATTAAGATAAACATCATAGGTGAAAAGGATGATTCACCAATTCATTTCTGTGACAAATGTGATTTGCCTATTAAAATCTATGGGCGAATAATTCCATGCAAGCATGCTTTTTGCTATGACTGTGCTAATTTAGATGACAAAATCGGATATAAAATATGTCCACGCTGTCGTTATCCCGTGCTGCGAATTGAGGAGCATAAACGAGGTTCTGTCTTCATGTGTAGTGTTGTTCCGCAATGCAAGAGAACATACTTGTCTCAGAAAAGCCTACAGGCTCATATCAAACGCCGCCATAAGAGAGCTCGAAAACAAGTTACCAGCGCTTCGCTTGAAAAAGTTCGTCCTCATATTGCTCCGCCACGAACTGAAATCTCTGAAATCCCTAAAAGACTGCTAGACAGGGACCATCTAAGCTATATTCCACCAGAGCAGCACACTATGATGTCACTACCGTCTGTGCAACATATGCTACACGAGCAACATAATCAGCCACATAAGGCTATTCAGGCTCCTCCTCCAGAACTATCTCTAAGTCCGCCTTTTCCCATCCAGTGGGAAACCGTTAGTATTTTTACGAGAAAACACGGCAATTTAACAGTTGATCATATTCAGAATAACTCAGATTCTGGTGTTAAGAAGCCAACACCTCCTGACCATCATCCTGAGTATCAAAGGCAACCAGCGGTATCGTCCCCTCATCATATTATACCTCAGAAACAGCGTTATGCACCACCTCCATCTCCATCATTACCAGTAAACCATCCAATGCCATATCCTCCTCAGGATGTAGTTACTCCTAACGTGGTTCGTAGCCAAGTGCCAGCTCTAACCACGACCTATGATATATCATCTCGATATATTATTGTCCAGGTGCCACCTTATATGAATTCTCCTCCACCATGTGCTCCCCAGTCTCAAAATGGTAATCCATCTGCAAGTGAATTTGCTTTTCACCATTATAACCCTAACTTTTTACCTCAGTTCACTGAAAATCAAGAAACCTTGAGCCCTCAGTTTACACAAACAGATGCAATGGATCATAGAAGATGGCCTGCATGGAAAGGACTGCCACCTTGTCCACCAACGTGGAGTCCACCTCCTTCAACCCTACATGGTGGATCACATCATTCATACCAGAGAAGACATAGACCATATTAAGGATGATAATAGTATTTTGAACTGAAGACCTGATGGGAAAAATAACTTCAAGTTCTATACTGTACTGTGGATAAGTGGCTCAGTTCAGCAGAGCTGTAGTTGAACAACTTTGTTCCTCTGGTGTGGTACACTCACCTAAAGGTGATCTCTGATGATTTCCTGAAATAAATATGCAATGTTACATTTTCAAAAGTATTATGGTTTTTATTTTTTTGGTGATATGTTAACCTGTGTAAAAGGATTAAATTTCAATACAGTTGTAAAAATGCTCTTTTATGTGAACTCAAGCATAGTCACACGCTGTTTCTTAAACCTGTTTTACCACTAATTTCCCAAAGTACAATACAAATCCTAGAGGTAAAATTCTACTACAATGTACAGTTAAAGCAGACAGCTAAATGGTAGATAATTATTTCACATTTTAGGAACTGAAATTTTAAGGTATAATAAGTGTATAGTGCATTTCATTTGGATGCCTTTTCATTTTTAGGCAGCCCCAGAAGCACCAAAATATATCAGAATTCCAGTACTATGATAGATTTATGTTTGCAATGTTAAAAAGCATTACTAAATCATTTGGAAAGATATGGCCAAAGTAATTGTATCTGTAGGCTCCAAGCTGGTGGGGACAACGTTACTTGTTAATGCTTTTTTTTACAGAATCATTCAAATCACATAATGTACCACACTTACTAGTCTTAAGTAGCATTATTTTATAGCACTGTTTAAATGGTGTCACTTAGATGAAGTGTGTTCTACTTTGCTCATGCTCCTAAATTAAATATTCAGGACTGAATAAACTTTATTATAATTCTTCATTTCATGGTGGAGTTTGATCCGGTTCTTATGTGGTTTTTTTGTTTGTTTGTTTATTAGGTTTTAAACTACAGTTTGAACGCCATGGAGGAATTTGGATAATCTGTTAATGAGGGGCATTGTTATAGTTACAAACTTGGACTTGCTTGGGTTTCATTATTGTGTGATAAGGGTTTTTCCTCTAACTTGAAATGAAAAACTATTAATTCTTTCCTATTTCTTTTCTTGGTAAACAGTCTAAACTTGGGACATTTTAGCATGACGTTAACAGTAAAGACTACTAGATGACTTTATATTGGAGAAAAGTAATGACTTATATGAATTTCACTGCTTTATTAAGTGTCTTTAGAATGAGCTTTTGCATTTTAGGGGCTAATTACGGTCCAGCTATGATGACCACTTACACTTACACTTCTGTACTTTGTATAGAATTCATATGGATGAGCTGAGGTTCTTAGGATATTTTATATCGTTTGAATAAACCCTCATGAAGATTTTTCTCCCCTTTCCGTAGTGCATAACATAAATATGAAATGTATAGTATGCAGATATTATTTACTGGATGGTTTATAGTATATAAATTTAGGAGATATTTCTTTTTAGCAAAGGATGAACTGATGGCTAACTTATCATTTTACTCTGTTGGGTACAGGCAAAATAAATTCTTGTCTTGGCTGATCAGATGCTCTCTGAGCTTAGGACTGAAGTTAGAAATATATAAATGGCCATTTTAACCTTGACCAGCCTAAAATAAGTAATAGACTCTTTTTTAAGTGAGTGATTTTTCATACCTAGCAATTTGAGAGTCTAATGTTAATGCAATATTTCTAGTGAAAAAGCCTTGTTATTAGGAGCATGGCATGTGATTATGTGAAATGTTGGTTGGTAAATGCTTCTATTATATTATTATAGGTACTTGGACTGGTGCACACTTGATTTCCTTTCTTACCTCTACTTAGAAGCTGTTAAAATATTACTGTTAAAATCCAATATAATTTTTTGTTTCATGTAATAAAAGCCAAATTCAATTTAAGTCTTCTCAACTATCTATGAAGAGCTCTTCTATGTTTATTGACATTCTCTAGGATTGAAGGCAGTATGAAACCACTTAAATGATGCATTAGACAAAAAAAAGTATCATTATAAAATTTTACATGTTAGAAGAAGCCTTTAAAAATTATTTATTTTCAGTTAGGTTTAGGCAATATGTTATTTAGCAAAGCAGAACAGATGAATGTGTTGTAGCAGACAAAATTTTTAAATGATATTGGTTATGAACTCATCCAGTTATGTTTGAATGATAGTGACAGGTAAAAGAATCACAAAATTACCATTAGTGTTTCTTTAAGGGAAAAATAATATGAATCCTTTCCTTTTACTCAGAGAAGGCTTTGAAGCTATAATGGGCATAAGTCTAAATTAAATGTATGTATGCTCCATTATATTGCTCTGAAGACTACTGAGGTGGCAGTTTAAGTCTGAAAAACAATATGGATCCATAAATACTAAAAAATAAACAGAAATACCAGGGAAAGGGAAAATGAAGGTCGGATAAATAGTAAAATTGAGTCCAAGTTAAAGTTGGAAGCAAAAAATTTGCACAATTAATTCCTGCACTGTTGTTAATGATGGATGAAAAGTAGTTAAAGCAAAACAGGCAAGATAAAAGCATGCACATTTCACGGGAAACATAAGTGTGACACTGAGCAAAAGTTCTCTTGTGGTGCTCATAAAATGGTCATTAATATAGGGTTGTGATTCCTGATTCTGACAGCATGAAAGAACCTCCTGGAGCATCACCACAAATTAGCATCCTTTGCTTTACTTATTTTCAAAAGATTCTGAATCAGTAGGTTTTGGCAATGGATAGGGTTTAGTAATCTGTTCTTTCAGTAAGTATCCTAGGTGATTCAGAAACGGCTGACTCAAAAATTTTGTCACTGGACACCCAGTCTCCGGTCTCAGTGGTCTACTATCCATTCTGTACCCAGCGACCAAGGTAATCATTTAAGAATGGAACTCGGCCAGGCACGGTGGCTCACACCTGTAATCCCAGCACTTTGGCAGGCCGAGGCAGGTGGATCACGAGGTCAGGAGTTTGAGACCAGCCTGGCCAACACGGTCTCTACTAAAAATACAAAAAATTAGCTGGGCATGGTGGCAGGCGCCTGTAATCTCAGCTACTCGGGAAGATGAGGCAGGAGAATTGCTTGAACCCGGGAGGTGGAGGTTGCAATGAGCTGAGATCGCACCACTGCACTCCAACCTGGGCAACAGAGCGAGACTCCGTCTCAGAAAAAAAAAAAAAAAAAAGAATGGAACTCAGCCCTCAAATAGTTTTGTGTTGCACTTCAAGTCCAATTCCTGTTTCATGACTGTATATGGTTAAACTCCTAGTGAATTTTCAAAACTCATAACCTACCCTTCTCTCTCCATTCCCCCTATTCCAGCCATACAAACTTAAAAAAAAAAAAAATCCTTGGAGCACCAAATTCCTTCCTGCCTCACATTTTACAGTTATTGCTTTTTTTTTTTTCTTTTCTTTTTTTTTTCCCCCCCCTGCCTGGACCATCTTCCTACAAATCTTCTTAAGGCTGGCTCTCTCACTTCATGTTTCTGTTCAAATGCCTTCCCTGGCTACCCTGTGGAAGATAGCACTGCCCTCCACACACCCATCTCCTAACCCTGCTTTATTTTCCTTCATTCTCTATCACTACCTGTTATTACATAACTAATTACTAATTGCTTCTTTTTTTTTTTTTTTGTTTCCTCCACAAAAATGTTATCTCCAAGAGAGGTGGGTCTTTGTACTAGTCCATCGAAGAAGGATGAAGAGTGATATATAACAAAGCAGTTTTATTTTTTCTTCTTGCTGTTTTCTTCTTTTTACATTTTATTCTTTCCGAGGTGAAAATTGGGGCCATCTCATAACTTTCCTCTACACTCTTAAATGGAAAGCTCTTAAATGGAAAGTTATTAAAATGTCCAGTCTGATGGGACAGTCAAACTTTAGAACCGATTTAAGGGTGAGTCCTTTCTTTACTTTCCTAGCTGTGGCTGGTGGAAGACCAGCAGTTAGGAAGAATGTTGTGGTCAACTTCTTGCCTTAACCACCTTTGCTTTGATTTCTTCTCCCCTATTTCATTAGGTGGAGGTCTTGGTCCTTCAGAGTTGGAATACAAAGGATTGGGGCAGGAGAGGTGAGGGAAGTAGGAAAAGTCTTCACTTGGTTGGTACTATATGAAACTGGGTTAGTAGTTTCTGGGCCCAACTTCAGGTTTTAAGAATTAATTTTTTCTTTCAATGACACTTTCATGGTTGGTAAGAAAGAATTGCTCTCATTGATCCAGATCTCTACTTGTAGTTCCCTTGATGAATATGAATGCTTCTCTCTTCCAGTTAGTTCCCTAGTTCTTCCTCAGCCCCTGAGAATCTGGCAATACCTACAGCTTCTCTCAGCTGAGTTGTGTTTATCCCTCCAGCTCCCTCTAGTGAGGGGCCATACCTGGCCCATGAGAAACACATCTCCTTTTCCCGGATAAACTCTGGGTGTGCTGGCCAATCTCAATGTTGCCAGCTTCCTTTCCCTCAGCTGTCAAAGAAATTAGCCTGTCTCCTGCACCTTTGATTTTCCAGACACCAGTCCACAGTGTCCCTAATGTTCCAGAGAACAAATATTTAGCCCTTGGAGTGGTCTCGTTAAAGCACCTCTCTCCTGGGAGGTGATGTGGGAGGCATCCTTCATCCCTTTCCTAAGAGGAATGGTGGTGGTAGAACGCACAGCATAGCAAAATTTAGAGTCAGACTGTGTTCTTATTGGCCAGTGCCCATGCCATACTATTTGTTAAATAATTTTATTATTACTCTAGATCCAACTATGCTTTATTTTCAAATGGCTCAGAAACCCCAGATGGGAAAACGCAATCCGTTTGAATTGCGTCTACAAAAAACAAACGAAGGAGAAGTGCACAATTAAATGGATAATTCAGAAAAAAAATGCCTCAGGTATTAAAATGTTCTCGGCAAAATTTTAGTATCTGAATCATTCTAAAAAGTGTCAGAATTTGGCACATCTCCTAACAGTTCCAGTAACATTATGCTGAGTAAAATTATACATTTTTTTCTTTGACAAAAGAGTCAATAGATATATTTCGTTTCCAATAGAAAGAACTAAGTCATTTTTTTAAGTCTCTTCCAAGGTCAGCCCTAGGTAAAAATGTGGTATAGATGGAGTTCTATTTGGATGGGATAGAGTAGAGGTATAAAACTTTTTCCCTCTACTGCATAAAACTAGCATTTTTCATCACATATCATCACACAATAAGAAACAGATGGTCTGCTTATTTTGCTGACCATCACTCATTTGTGTTTAAACTTTTCCCCTAATAATTGACTTGGGTATTCTGTTTGGTTTATGCATATGGCAGACTGATTGCAAAATTGGCCGCAATTCTTTACCCCTTCCCATGTGTCTTCACAGTTCCTCCTATCAAGAGGTACAGTCTATTTTCTCACCTCTTTGAATATGATTTCCTTTGGCCAACAGAATGTGGTAGAAGTGTCAGTGTACCAGGTCTGAGCATACAGGCCTTCTGTCCTTCCACCTCCTTGTAGAGCACTGCCTCCATGAGAACAAACTTGGCCCACCTTGCTGAAAGATGACAAAACACACTGAAAACTCATTATCCCCCCATTCAAAGCCATCCTAGACCAACCTACAGTCAGCCAACTCCAAAACATGTGAGAATGCCCAACCAAGACTAACATAGCTACCAACCCAACCCAAAGATGACTGCAGACCCATGCAGGAGCCCAGCTGAGACCAGATGAACTACCCAGATTATCTGTAGTTTCGTGAGAAATAATATAAATGCTTATTGTTTTAAGCAACTGAGTTTTGGGATGATGGGTTACACAGCAGTAGCTAACTGACACAAGCCATTTTTACTCCCATTTCCCCCCTGTAGTTAGAGAATTACACACTGTCCAGTTTTACAATAAAATTAGCACTAATGTGAGATGTTTTCAAGATATGAATTATAAATATTTGATGTTTAGACATGAAAAGAATTCACCTTTGAAAGGGTTTAAAATAGTAAACATTTTCTTCAGGTTTTGTCATCTTCACCTATTTTTCAGTTTTCTCATTAATAGTCAAAAGGAGGATTAACCTTCAGTAAACTGCACAGTAACCTTGAGCAAATTGCAGAGGATTTAGCTTAAGCAGGCATTGCATATGTAGCTGGTGTTACCTAGAGTCTTGGTATATATGTGAAGTACCATGCTTATAAGCATAAATTCTTATTCCTAATTTTATCTTCTGAATAGGTGTCTTTGGATCTCCTATATTTGTGGGAGCCCTCTGGGTAATAGCCAAGCTATGGTGGCCTGATCTTACTTTGAAGATTTAGCCCTAAGTTTTGTGACAGGGCTGCATTCAGGTAGTACATACAGCCATAGTTACTATGGAGCATAGTCTTTATCGTTGCATTTAAGGAGGTTCAAGTCAGCATGGGCTACCTTAGAGGAAAAACCTTTTAACCTCATCCTTTCATGGTTCCCAACAATTTGAAACAGCTTTCTAAATTGATGTCCTAAAACTTTCTCTCCCCTGTTTAGTCCAGCCTTTCCACCTCTCTCTGTTATATTTTTAACACATATGAGCAAGCTATTAGTCCCCTAGTTGTGCGTAAGCCTAGATGTCTGACACCAAGGCTGACATCACTTTGGATGCCACTTGACTCCGTATTAGACAGTGAGGAGGCAGTTGGGCAACCATCTGTTTTAGGAACCAATGTCAGCATAATCTCAGGTTTCCATCAGAATATACTTAAAAATACTTGTATTTTTAATTAAGAAAATTTTAGCTTTAAAATATTTTTCATGTTTTAGTTTATAAGAGCACGACATGTACATTATTAAATACAAATATAATACAGGAAAGGATAAATGCAAATTAAAGCAATCTGTGATTCTATAGGTGATTTTTTTCTGTATATATTTTTACATGCATTTATATGGTGTTCTGCAAAAGTTCCCAGAATGCACCTTTCCTATAATCTATTATTAATTATTTAAATTAAATTACAGGGTCAACTTTTGATTTTCAACTTCTGAAAGCAAATGACTTATTTGCATTTTAGTATATAATGCCATTTGATATGCTTTAGTTGGGGCTCAATATACACAAATTATTTAATTTCTTACTGCTATGTCTGTATGGTCTCTTAAAATTAAAAACATTGACTCTAATTCAGTCCATACTTTGCCCTGTGTTGTATTGCAATCAGTATGCCTGGTTCTGCCTTCAGGATAAACACAGAACATATCCACAACCCCCGGGAATGGAACAAAATGGTAGCCAACTCTAAAACGTGCTTTGAGAAGGAGCATCTATCTCAGTCACTATAGTTACTAGTAGGTGCGTTCTATCACAAATAAGTCATCCCTAAATCTTTTCTTACTCTCCTTTCCCTTTCCCATGCTTTTGACTCTGAAAGAGACTGGCCACACATTAGGCATGGGGAAGAATGAGAGGACGTTGCACACTGTTTTACAAAAAGTATCTGACAAAATAAAACCATTGTTTATTTTTAAAAAGTCTTTAAGTAAACATTTTTATTTGATTTGAACACTATTTTATTTTGTGCTTTGATATCCTGGTAACTTATAGCTAATTAAAACCCTCATCTGGCCATATTCCCTTGGGTATAATGTAGGCACTTTATGCCCTGTGAATCATAACTCAATCATCACCTCCCCCAGACGGTAGGCTCCTCCTCTAGGCAGTCCTCTCTTGGTGAATGGTTCCAATAGCCAACCAAATGTATAAGCCCGAACCTTGGCAGTCATTCTCTTGTCTTCCACACTCCATTTTCACTTCCCATATTTAATTGGTAACCATGGTCTACAGACTCTATCTTTATGCTTCTCTCATGGCCACGCCGTCCAAACCACTGCCTTTACCATGGTGCTGGCACTCGTTGCTTCTCAGGTGGACTCCTGGAAGAGCCTTCTTATTGCTTTCTCTGCTTCTGGTCTTATCACCAGCCCCACTCATCCAACACAGCTGCCAAGTATGTCCTCTAATGTGTAAGTCTGTTTTTAGACATCAGTGGATCGCTGTAGCATCTGGGACAATGTCAGACTCCTTTGCTTAGCACAGAAATGCCCTCATATCTGGCCTGCTTCCCTCTCTGGCTTCATTTCCCACCACCTGCCCTTGGGCATTCTTTTCTCCAGTTATATATTTTCACGGTCCTAAAAACAAAAGCAGTTTCCCCTTTATGTCTTCTTATATGGGGTTGCCCTCTGCCAGACATATTCTTTTCCTTTGTTTCCCCCTCTCACTTTTCCGTGTCTTGTCTTTTTTCTTGTTCACTTCTTCGAAAAATCTTTCTCCAGACAAGCACATGATTTTGACGCCTCTTCACTGTGATTGCTGGACTATTTGTGTGCCTACATCATGCCAGTTAGCACACTGTATTTTAATTGTTTACACGCCTTTCTCTTCCACTAGACCAGTGGGCCTCAAAATGACCAGCAATATCAGCAGCATCATCGGGGAATTTGTTAGAAATGCAAATTCTCAGGCCATACCCTAGATCATAAGCTCTGAGGGTGAGACCCAGCAATTTGTGTCAAGAATACATCATTTAATATTTTGTGATAGGAAAAGACTGGCAGGCCATGGTGGCATGCCTGGGAATGATTTGGAAGAAGATGCATGAATGCTACACGAACACTGTCCTCTGTGCCAGCTTTTCGTAAATAGACCGACAACATTAAAGAAGTCCAGAATGCCCAGAAGTATTTCAACACTTGCATTCATTTGCTGCTGTAGCAAATTACCACAAATTTAGTGGCTTAAAACAATAAAACTTCATTATCCTACAACTTTGGAGGTCAGAAGTCTGAAGTAGGTCTCACCGGGCTAACATCAAGGTGTTGGCAAGGCTGAGTTCCTCCTGGAGACTTGAGGGGAGGACGTGTTTCTGAGCTTTTTCCAGCTTCTACAGGCTGCCTACATTCCTTGGCTCATGGCCTCTTCCTCTGTCTTCAAAGCTGGCAATGGCTGGGTTGAATCTTTTTCATGGTGCCATCTCTCTGCTTCTGACTTTTCTGCCTCCTCTTCTCTATTTAAGGACCTGTGTGATTCCATTGGATCCACCTGGATAATCCAAGCTAATCTCCTTATTTTAAGGTCAGTTGACTAGCAAACTTAATTTCATCTTGCTATGTAACACATATACACAGATTCCAGAGATTAGGATGTGGACTTTTATGGAGGGTAGAGAGGGATATTATTCTGCCAACCACAAAATTTATTCTTGACTTTTGGAGATTTGATTAAAATTGATATCGCCTTTTGCCTTAACTCTCAAGCTCTTTGGAGAAATCTAGGATTCCCTTTTTTCATTGTCTTTCCTTGTGAAGAAAATGGTTTGGAAACTTTGTGGTGATTTAGTACGTTTTATTGAAAAGGGGAGCCCTGGCCCCAGGACTTACAGTAGTGGCTAATAGGAGAGAAGGACCAGTCCAACATGGACAAGTTTAGACCTACATTGGTCAGTACGGAAATGTATTTGTGGATGGTGTACCAGTGACACGATGAGAGAAAGTAACTCGCAAGCGAACAAGCTTGCTATCATTTATTATCCTTAAGCAATGGTTTTATCAATTTTCTGGCGAGAAAGGAAGAGTAGTTAAACTAGAATTCCTCTAAATCTGTTTGTGACTATGCATGCCTGATATTTATAGTTGCCCTGTTTGTAGAATATGCTTAAGTTTATTCTGCACTGTGAATTCAATACTTAATTTTCAAATTAAGTGCAAGACTACTTATCTCAAGCTGAGTTTATTCTGTACTGTGAATTCGATAGTTAATTTTTAAAAACATATTTACTAATCCTGAATTGAAAGCTCCCTTCGGGTATTGTTAAGGAGAACAATGTGTACTAGGTAGAATACATCTGACATTTTTACTTACTATCTTACATCAAAATAGAAAGCCCTGGCAAACAGTACCTTTAGCCATTGAAGCAGAGGCCAGAACAAAATTTCTTTCCGTTTAAGTGTGTTGAAGGTAATAAAGACTGTGATTTTAGTTGAAGGAAGAGAAGTTTTGAGAAAATTACCTGGCAATCTAAGCACAGAATGTCAAGTTACTTACCTTATATGGCTTTTATTTTAGGGCAATACATTGTTATGTTCTGATCTTGAGGGTAACTTTTTGGCTTTATTTTGCATGTGTTATTAGAACCAAACATGATCACCCAGATTGTTATAACTGCAGAAGTTTAGGAGCCATTGGGGTTGTGGATTCACTCTGGAAGTATAATGCATCTGTAATAACACAATGCAACAATGACATATGAAGCTAAGAAATGTTACCTTGGGTTCAACCCATGGACCACTTGGCTAAACAGGAACACAGATTAGGAGAGTGGTGTAAGAGGACATTGATTTTTTTACATTCCTATAGTCCTTTCACAAAGGGAATGTGCAGGACATGTTTTCTTTTGACAGACCAGCTTTCATTCCCTTTGTTCACGAATCTGTCTCAGAGAAGAAGTTCACGCTTCTAAGAAATGACTTTGTTCCCCCCACCAGGCTCCAAATGGAAACTTTTCAAGGCCATATTTGCTGTGAGAGATATTTATCATGGAAGTTAAGTAACTTATGATTTAATTCAAGTGTCCTTTCAGCATTGAGAATAGGTTATTTTCTCCAGGAGGCCCCAGCAGGTTCCTGTTCTAAAGAAATTGAAAAGAAATATATTGCTGTCAACAGCCCCCAAATCAATACCCCTTCAAATATAGATGGGACCAAGTTTCTTACACTTCTCATGTGGACTGAAGAATGGTGCTGACCTGAAGTCCTGTGCGATCATAATACTTAGACTGAAGCCATTGTACTCTGTGGTATGAACGATTGTGACTCTTCCCTTGCCATTCCAGATTAAAGTGACCAGCCCTTGTGCACACCACACAGTAATGATGGTCTCTCATTCACCCATATTTAGAAGCTCCCCTATAGAATAAATTTAGGATCAGACCATTTAAACATCAAAATGTATTTTGTTTTCTTCACCTTTTAAAAAGCAACATAGGGAGAATCTCAGTCAGTGCTTGACTAAATAATATGTGTAATAAATATGGTAATTAGCTGCAAAGTCCTTTATAACAGCGTACCAATGTTTTATTTATCTTCCCATCTTCCTCAGAATCTAACTGTGGCTTTCACAGAAAAGCTCAATATATGCCTATTAAATAAATGAATCAATAACTTCACACACCAATGCTATAAAAATGTCCACTTGTTTTTGGACTTGACGTGTAGATTTTTGGTGCTGGGAGAAGGACCTTGATTCTTTTGTATAGTTTCCATTTTTCCACTGCGATTCTGAAAACTGCTTTTTATCTCTTTGAATTTGGTGAGCATGTTTATTTCAAAGTGTCTGTCTGATATCTCCAATATCCTTCCTTGTTATTCTATTTCTATTGTTTTTCCCCCTACTGGTCTTAATTCATGTCATCTTATCTCTGGCCTGTCTGCTTCTGTCGGCATGTTGGACCTGGGATTTGAAAAAACTGTTAGTACAAATTATCTGAGTCCAAGATGATGCTATTTTCCTCCTAAGAGGATTCTCATTTGCTTCTGCCAGATGCCCAAAGGCACTAGCAATCTTGATCACCTCTGTTCAATTTCAGGGATTGAGAGGATTTAGACCTACAATCCCTGAAATAGCTCATGTACTTCCAGTTCACACTAATCTTAGGATGCAGACTTTTTGAGATCCAAGTCAAAACGAGGAAGGTTAACCAGCGCCCCTCCCCCACCCACCTCTTGGTGGCTTCCAATGCCACTGACCACTGTCTGTTCCTTTAACTTCACCAGGTTGACTGAATTACTGCTTAGCCTCTCAGATGTCCCCTCCGGGACCATTAAACACCCCTAGAAGTAGAGTGTAAACACAGGGGTCATTTCTCAGGGCATCCATTCTCCCCTGTGTTTTGTCCAGGTAATACTTCTCTATCTTATTATAAGGCCCTTAAGCAAATTTAAAAATATTTTGTAATACTTTTCTAGTTGTTCTTAGTGAGAAGGTGTAACCAAATTACCTAATCTGTTATTAGAAGTCCACTCATCTTAATTTTTATTATAGTTCTTATATGTATAGATCTTGAAAACATTCTTCATTGTCCATTGGTCCATTTTATTTCCTGTTTGTGAGTCTATTCTGCTAATTAGAAATGTTCACGTATTTGTTTTGGTGGCTAGCTTTATAATTATAATTTCATATAATGCTTTTAATCTTCTATTTCTTCAGAAAGTATCTATTAATCTCTTATTTTGAGAAATGATAAAATCAGTAGGCTTCTTTCTTACCCCTACTCTACCACTTGATTTAACCTGATTGTATTTAATTTCTTAATATTTATAATGACACTGTTAAATGTATTTCTATTATTTCATTTGTCAGTTTAAAACAGTATTTGACATACAGCTATTGAAAAGGACAGATTGGGCTGGGCGCGGTGGCTGACACCTGTAATCCCAACACTTTATTTAGGAGGCCGAGGCAGGGGGATCACTTGAGGTCAGGAGTTTGAGAACAGCCTGGCCAACATGCCGAAACTCTGTCTCTACTAAAAATACAAAAATTAGCCAGGCATGGTGGTTAGCGCCCGTAATCCCAGCTACTCGGGAGGCTGAGGCAGGAGAATCACTTGAACCTGGGAGGTGGAGGTAGCAGTGAGCCAAGATCATGCCATTGCAATCCAGCCTGGGTGACAGAGTGAGACTCTGTCTCAAAAAAAAAAAAGAAAAAAAAAAAAAGAAAAGGACAGAATGTAAGTAATACATATATGGAGTAAAAGAAAATATATTGGAAAAAATGCCTCTTTGCAGACAGCCCCTTCTCTACTGTGCTGCCTGTTGCAACCTTGCAACGTATTTTCATACCTTCTGTAATAAATCTGCCTTTTTTTATGTACAACTGTCTTGGTAAATTCCTTTACTGCCTACGACACCAGCCCATATAGTCACACCTGTGACATTTTCTATAAGAGAAACATGAATTTAAGGACACAAAAAGTTAAAATTAAAATTATGCAAAAAAGATATACCATGCAAACAATAACCAAAAGACAGCCACTTCTCTTATTCTAATATCAAACAAAGTAGATAGTAAGGCAAAAGCAATATTTGAAACCAAGAAAGATATTTTACAACAATAAAAGAGCTAATGCATCAGGAAGGTATTAAAAGAAGCCAATAGTGTTGCTTCAAAATACTTAAAGTAAAAATGGGCAGAACTGAGGGGAGAAACAGACACACCCATAGTTATTGTAAAAGGATTACATTTAATTGGCCACTTATAAAAATTAGACCTTCAAAAGTAATATTTTACTTTAAAGCATTTTCCCAACATATTGCTTTTCCAAAAACTAAGTTTTGAATTAATTAATCAGTTCTGTTGTTAATGCTGTTTTCAAGATTGTTCTCTATACATTTATTTTTACTTTTCCAGTCTTTGGATTTCATTGGAGTTATTTTTGCCTTTTTCTTATGATGCAACCAATCTGGCTAGTTTGATTTGTCTCAGTGTGAGCTTCCTATATTACAATCACTTTCATTTCTAATAAATGGTAACAACCAGTACCCATGGTGATAATAGCTAACACGTACAAACTACCCACTGTGAACTATTCTAGGTGCTTTACATACATTAACTCATTTAATTACCATAGCATAATTTTTTATCTAAGTATAATTATCAACTCCATTTTAGAGATGAGGGAACTGAGGCATAGAAAGTAACTAACTTACTCAAAGTTACATAGCTAATAAGTAGCAGGGTTGGGATTCAACCTCTGACAGTCTGGCTTCAGAGGGTGAGGCATTAACTGGTCTGATATCACCTTACCCCTTCCAATGATTCAGATTCTCAAATTTTCCTCTCTGAGCACAATATCTTCACTTATACATCCCCTGATATGGTTTGGCTCTGTGTCCCCCACCCAAATCTCATTTCAAACTGTAATCCCCACCTGTCGAAGGAGGTAGATGATTGGATCATGGGGGTTTCCCCCATGGTGTTCTCATGATAGTGAGTGAGTTCTCATGAGATCTGATGGTTTTATAAGGGGCCCCCTCTCTCTCTGCCTCTCTCCCTCCCCCTCCCCCCTCCCTCTCTCTGTCTCTCTCTCTCACACACCTGCCACCATGTAAGAAGTGCCCGCTTCTCTTTCTGCCATGATTGTAAATTTCCTGAGGCCTCCCCAGCCATGTGTAACTGTGCGTCAATTAAACCTCTTTCCTTTATAAATTACTCAGTCTCAGGTATGTCTTTATAAAGTAAAGACAGTAAATTGGTACAGAGGTAGTGAGGTACCGCTATAAAGGTACCCGAAATGTAGAAGCAACTTTGGAACTGGGTAACAGGCAGAGGTTGCAACACTTTGGAAGGCTCAGAAGAACACAGGAAGATGTGGGAAAGTTTGGAATTTCCTAGACACTTGTTGAATGGTTTTAACTAAAATGTCGATAGTGATGTGGACAATGAAGTCCAGGCTGAGGTGGTCTCAGATGGAGATGAGGAACTTATTGAGAACTGGGGCAAAGGTCACTCTTGCTATGCTTTAGTGAAGAGACTGGAGGCATTTTGCCCCTACCCTAGAGATCTGTGGAACTTTGAACTTGAGAGAGATGATTTAGGGTATCTGGTGGAAGAAATTTCTAAGTAGCAAAGCATTCAAGAGGATGCAGAGCATTAAAGTTTGGAAAATTTGCAGCCTGACCATGAGGTAGAAAAGAAAAACCCATTTTCTGGGGAGGAATTCAAGCTGGCTGCAGAAATTTGCATAAGTAATAAGGAACCAAATGTTAATAGCCAAGACAATGGGGAAAATGTCTCCGGGTCATGTCAGAGACCTTCAGAGCAGCTCCTCCCATCACAGGCCCAGAGGCCTAGGACAGAAAAATGATTTTGTGGGCCTGGCCCAGCGACGCCCTTGCTCTGTGCAGCCTTGGGGCTTGCTGCCCTGTGTCCTAGCTGCTCCAGCTCCAGCCATGGCTAAAAGGGGCCAAAGTACATCTCAGGCCATGGCTTCAGAGGGTGCATACCCCAAGCTTTCCACATGGTGTTGGGTCTGTGGGTGCACAGACAAGTAATGAGGTTTGGGAACCTCCACCTAGATTTCAGAGGATGTATGGAAACACCTGGATGTCCAGGCAGAAGTCTGCTGCAGGGGTTGAGCTCTCATGGAGAACTTCTGCTAGGGCAGTGTGGTAGGGAAATGTGGGGTTGGAGCCCCCACACAGAGTCCCCACTGGGGCACTGCCAAGTGGATCTGTGAGAAGAAGGCCCCCATCCTCCAGACCCCAGAATGGTAGATCCACCAACAGCTTGCACCCTGTGCCTGGAAAAGCTGCAGGCATTCAATGCCAGCCCGTGAAGGAGCTGCCCAAGGCTGTGGGAGTCTACTCCTTGCATCAGTGTGCCACAGATATAAGACATGGAGTCAAAGGAGAACATTTTGGAGCTTTAAGATTTAGTGACTGCCTTGCTGGATTTTGGACTTACATGGGGCCTGTAGCCCCTTTGTTTTGGCCAATTTCTCCCATTTGGAATGAGTGTATTTACCCAGTGCTTGTACCCCCATTGTATCTAGGAAGTAACTAACTTGCTTTTGATTTTACAGGCTCATAGGCAGAAGGCACTTGCCTTGTCTCAGATGAGACTTTGGACTGTGGACTTTTGAATTAATTCTGAAATGGCTTAAGACTTTGGGGGACTGTTGGGAAAGCATGATTGGCTTTTAACTGTGAAAAGACGTGAGATTTAGGAGGAGCCAGGGGCAGAACGATATGGCTTGGCTCTGTGTCCCCACCCAAATCTCATCTAGAATTGTAATCCCCACGTGTCAAGGGAGGAAGGTGACTGAATAATGGGGGAAGTTTTCCCTATGGTGCTGTCATGGTAGTAAGTGAGCTTTCACAAGATATGATGGTTTTACAAGGGGCTCTTGCCCCTTCACATGATCTGTCTCTCTCTCCCTCCTACCTGCTGCCATGTAAGGCATGCCTGCTTCTCCTTCTGCCATAAGTTTCCTGAGACCTCCCCAGCCATGTGGAACTGTGAGTCAATTAAATCTCTCCCCTTTATAAATTACCCAGTCTCAGGTATGTCTTCATAGCAGTGTGGGAATGGACTGGTACACCCCACCGCACCAAAATTCGGTTTTCAGCCCCTTCCTCAGGTATAAGTCTAGTAACTTCCTTCGAGATCTTCTCACCTCCTAACCTAGCCTGAATCTGAGGCTATCTTAAGTTAAAAATTAATTTTCTGGGTTCCTTGATCATTTGGCCCTCTCAAACCTCAGCTCTTTGTCCAAACTGCCTTTATGTGTATGAATCCTAGCCAGCTAAGCCCCATTGGAGACAATCACAAGCCTACCAAGATGAGCCTCCTTACAGATGATGCTTGTCAACCTCATGTAGATCCTCCTTACTCTGACAATTATCTGTTTTCCACTGTTTACTCACTTTCCCATTTCCCCTCTGTTGACCTTTCTAAACATTCGTCTCTCTCATTAAAATTTCTGCCTAATCCTGCCTCCTACAGACTTAGCAGATAACCCCGATTCCTATACCCTGAGGAAAAGAACGTCTGAATAGAGCTTTCTAAATTCCCATTTCTCCTCCAGAAAACCTATCTGTTGTGTCATTTTTTTCTTCTTTTCTCCCATATTTATCAATTTCCTCCCTTCCTCCCATGCTTGCTCTCTTTTCCCTCTCTTCCTTCCTTCCCTCCATGAATGTTTGTTGAGTATATGCAAGGCATAGGTCTAGGTTCTGAGGATACCACAGTGAATATAACAGAATTCCCGCTCTCCTGTAGCTCATAGTCTAGCAGGGCAGACAATTGAGAAACAAATCAATGTATATCATCTCACGCAAAGATCAGAGCTTTGAAAATAAATGAAGTAGGATAAAGGAGATAGAGAATCCTGGGGGAGAGTGCTTTATTTCTATATTTGATAGTCAGGGAAAGCCTCCTATGAGTAAGCCTTGAAGGTTAGGCAGCCAGATTTAGCAAATAAAAAGATGGGATCCAGTTAAAATAAAAAATAAATATAAAAAGTCCAGTTAAATTTGAATACCAGGTAACCAATAATTTTTAGTATAAATATGTCTCATGCAATACTGAAAAATTATTCATTGTTTATCTGCAATTTGAGTTTCACTGGATGTCCTGAATTTTATCTGGCAATCCTCTGAAGGAACTATGGTGATAAACCATTCACAGATCCAGAGGATGAGGTTTCAGGCAGAGGGAACGTTTTGGGGATATTAATTTTATGTCTGCAATTGTGTTAGGCACTGTGGATACAGAAAATCAATACAATGGTGTTTTGTCTCCTAACTGGTCTTGCCGTGTCACTCCTCTCTCTCTCCTCTAGTCCATTTCTATATACAGCAGTTAGAGTGAGCCTTTGAAAATACAAATCATGTACCTTCTCTGCTCAAAACCCACAATGGCTTCCTGTCTCAGAGTAAAAGCTGGAGTCCTTAAAATGGACTTCAAAGACCTAGGTCAGTGGCACTCATATACATCCACTATCTGGAGTTCTTTAAAACATTCCATGCCTGGATCCCACTTCCAGATTCTGATTAAACTTGCTTGTGCTGCAGGACGGCATTCAGGCTTTTTCAGTTTCCCAGGTGATTCTATACTGTACTGGGGTTTGAGACCCTCTGCCTTACATGACCTCATACTCCTTCTCCCTCCCCAGCCTCAGCTCTGGCAGCTCCCCACCGGCTCTCTCCACTGCAGCCCCCGCTGGCCCCACACTCTTCAGTGGTGCTGTTGCCTGGAATGCTACTTTCAGAATAGCTACAGGGCCCCTCCCTCCACATTCATGGGGTCTCTGCTCAAACGTTACTTCACCAGGAAAGCCTTTCCACATCTTCCTTGCCTTTCACGCTGGTGCCCCATTCTCTCTCTTTCTGCTTAATTATTACCCATAGTTCTCAAGATGACTTTTCCTGTCGTATATTTGTGTCTTTACTTATGCCTGTCTCCCCACACTCTAGTGTAAGCCCTATGAAAGCAGAGTACTTTGTTTAGTTCACTCATTTAGTGCCTATGTACAGTGCCTGGTATATAGGTTGAGCTCAGCAAGCATAGGTTCATGAAGGAGTTCAGAGTCTAGGGGGAAATTTAGACCCCATAAACAGTTAATTGTAACACAACAAGGTATATCATAATTAGAAAGTTTTAAACAGAATTCCCTAGAGACTAGAAAGCTTTTGATTCCTGATTCCACCCCTTCCCCTCCCTCTAGGATGTTGTTTCCCAACTCTACCTTTAAACATTTTGCTCTCCACAGCCTCCATCTGCAAACCCAATCAAGCCCTTCTCTCCCCGACGCCCCTCAAAAGCTACCATTTAGTGAGTATGCTAGGCATTGTATTAAGTACATTATGGACATCATCTCATTTAACTCACAACAATTCTGGGGTAGATATTAGTATTATCCCCTGATACAGTATGAATGTCTGTACCCACCCAAATGTCATATTGAAATGCAATTCCCAGTGTTGGAGGTAGGGCCTAGTGGGAGGTAACTGGATCACGGGGGCAGATTTCTCACGAATGGTTTAGCACCATCCCCTTGATACTCTCCCCATGGTAGTGAGTGAGCTCTGCTGAGATCTGGTTGTTTAAAAGTGTGTGTCACTTCCCCACTTTCTGGCCCGCTGCTCTGGACATGTGAAGTGAATGCACCCCCTTTGCCTTCTGCTATGACTGTAGGTTTCCTGAGGCCTCCCCGAAGCCAAGCAGATGCCAGCACCACGCTTCCTGTATAACCTGCAGAAGCATAAGCCACTGAAACCTCTTTTCTTCATAAAGTACCCAGTCTCAGGCATTTACTTATAGCAATGTAAGAACTGACTAATATATCCTCATTTTACAGACGAAGAAACTGAGGCCCAGAGAAGTTAGGAAACTTGGTGAAAGCAAGATGTGTCTCACTTCAAATCCTGCGCTCGGAATCACTGTGTTCTTTATGGTTTCGACACCTGGCCTCTCCTTTGTCAGTCCCAGCTTCATTTGACCTCCATGCTGCTCTCCAGGACTCCTTCTGGCTAGATATATGGCTGTTCTTCTCCCTTCCCTTCACCCCATTGTCCAAGGGCCCTTCAATGTCTAGACCAATCATGCAAGGGGGTAAGGCGGGTGAGGGGAGAGTTGTTAACTAATCTGGTAGGTCAGACATGGCTCCTAGACTCTTTCATTACTCCTTGAGATGCTTTGCTGCCACCATGTCCTCTGGTTTGAGGCAACACCCAACAATGCCTTGATCTTCATGTCTTCCCAACCCACGACTTGTTGGCTTTCTCCTTGACGTTCTGGGCAACCATCAAACATCCAAACGTCAGAGCTGATCCCAAGGGAGCAGAGTGGAGGCTTCTGGCTTTCTTACATATGCATTTGATAAGGGGCAGCTTTTTTGACTTTCTCCTTAGTGTGGATTCCTTTTCAACATACCAGTTCCTTTCTGTGTGGTGTGAGGACCTCAGATGTGCATATGCCCTTATCACAACACCACCTTCTGAGGCCACCTTCTTTCTGAGGTGTGTTGTCAGAAAAATCGTGATGGTGTAATTAATACTGATCCTGATTAATATTTGGACCTTCATTTTTTGCCTCATTTCAAATCATGGTATTTCGGCTACATATTTGAAACTCTTGCAAATTTTATTGATCAGCTTTTGAAATTGGTTTGGAATTTAATTTTGTTTCCAGTTGCTTTCAGTACTGCAGTAGAGGCTGTGGAGGTCACTGCAGACGGTTCTGGTATCTACCACCAGGTTTCCGTGTCTCTGTTAGAGGCGGAGGTATTCTCTGGCAGTAGGTGTCTCCTAGGCCTCTGTACGGGGCAGGCTGCAAGTGCCTGGGGGTTAATGCATGGGAACCATTCTCAACCTACCAGGGAAAGGAATAGGTAGATAAGTGCCCCAGCTTCCTTGCTGTCAGACAATTCCGAGGTGTGTTCCACATCATTTTTAGATCGTCTCCAGTGACCAATTGCCCACAGCACTAACCAGCTTATTAATGTATTGCTGGCTTTTCCGCCTTTTCTGTTTCACTCCCCTCTACCTCCTTAGAATGCTTCCTGGGATCACTTCTCAAATAAACTATTGGTACCCAAATCCTTGACTCAGGGTCTGCTTCTGGAAGAGCCCAGACTGACACAATATACATTTTGATTTTTCCTCTAAGGAGCAGAAAACAAAATTCCCCAATCCACCATCAGCACCTTCTCAGTTGCTACTTAAATCAGGCAAACTAATCTGGCCTGCAGACACCTTCTCCTTCTGCTTTGACTACCAACTAAACACCTCCCTGCACACACCAACCTTCCTTTTGACCACTGAGGTTCTAGCTGTTTTTACAAATTTCCTTTTATGACTCTTTTGAAAGTAAATGTGGGTCTATTTGATTATATTAGCCACCCATTTGATTCATAAAGATGGACAACATTTTTGGTTTGACCAGTGCAATCTGGGGATGCTGTTGCCTAGGTAACGGCCTGGGTGGGTGTGGAATTAAGGATAATAGACCTAATGCTACATATGAAAAGAGAACAGATTGCCTGGTAGAAGGAGGTGCATTAGATTTCTCAAGTAACTTGAGATGCCATTTAGTTCACTGGAAGAGGCCATTTTCTAGGCAGTTAGAGGAGTAAATGACTCAGTAAGAGATGCTGTTTGACAGTTGGGATTTCTGTAAGGGAATTTTCTGTCATCTTATTCCAACTTCTTTCAGTTCTATGTAGTCGTAGGGGAAGCAATCATGTACATACATGCACATATATAGGGAAAATACTGAGAAAGAAAGAAAAACATACCAGTGCCTGCCCATGTAGGTCATTCCTCCATGTCCCATTGGATAGAAAAGATTTCTATACAAAGGCACATAGATGAAACCTTAATTCTGGCTTTCTGCCCAGGAATAGCAGTTGAATCAATAGTCTGCACTTCTAGGAGGAAATAAAGAGCATTTATGCTGTGGATTCAGCTAAATATGTATATGTATATATATCTATATATATATATATCAGGATTTGTTGAGCCTCCTCGTCCTGGTGGCACAAAAGAAGCACCACATTACTTAGTGCTTCATGGCTAGCTTGAAATGTGACGAAGATTTGTCCAGCCAGGCTCCACACCCCCAAAAATCTCCTGGCTGTGTCATTTGCTCATTTGCCTTTAAAGGTACTTATATAACAGCAAGTACCTTACATGGGATTCCCCATGGCACTGAAACACAGTGGAACCGGATTTTGTAGAATATTGCTGTTTCGCAGAGACTTAAAAGCATCCCTCGAAATCTGAGGTGTTGGTGCTGCAATCTGAAGATATCATAAGCAAACAGGATCGGGGATTAAAATTTCAAAGATAGCAGCTCTTAACATCTGATAAGAATGTTGACGATCCGAGCTCGGATAATGTTAGCATCACTTCAGGGTTTTTGTATCTAAAATGATAACGTCATTCCAACCGTAAATGCTCTTCCCTCTCCTGTCTCATCATTGGTGACCTTCTTCATCACATTCAGCCTGTCCATTAACCTTGCCTGGAGAGTAAACCCTAAACCCTAAACCCTATTTTTGTATTTTCTCCTAATGTCTTAATTTGCATGCCATTGCTTCAAGGTTTTAGTACGGTGCATTGCAAGGATTATTCAGGATGATCACCAACAAACATGCTGGCATTATAAGAAAATGGTTTGGTTCAAATAAAAAAAAAATTCCGTGGAGAGAAAAAAATCTATGCATGTCAGCATTTTATTTTAACTACTTGATGGAAATCTTTAATAATGTATTTCCATCTTCTTCTATTCCTTCACCCCAGAATTCTGAATGTGGTCTAAATGTTTTGGATGATTTAGGATCATGCATCACGCAACGATGGTTGTGCTAAGTTTTCAGGCCCTACTGATGTAATCAAGGGGCTTTGATTCTCTAAATGGCCTGCCACTACTGTATCTTTTGAATACTATTATACTTGGGTTTCTCTTTTTAAGTTTCTGTGTCTTTTCTCTCTATTCCCCTAGTCAGTGTGCCTGTTTCTGCCAATTATCTCCACCCCCACGCCATTTCAAACTTAGAGCTGTTAATCTTTTTTTAATACGGCAATGAGACAACTAAGTTTGCTGGAGCAGCAGGTAAAGTTAGAACACATATACTCTTAAGGACCTGAGGCCCCTTTCTATGAGTAAAGTGTATTAGCTTTGTGCATGAACTTGACACATTTTGTTTGCTCAGAAATTTGGATTCTTGTAATTTAGTGACTATGTTCTGTGTGTTAATTACCTAAATAGGTAATTATACACCAGAGGATTGTGACCATATTCTTTGCGTGTGCTTTTCTTCCCAGGACATCCCTCATAGATTATTTATTATGAATTCAGAGACCATGATACCATTTCCTTCCAGTGCTTCAGTAATTGGCTCTCCATTGCATTTCTTTCTCTCTGAAGCATTAATGCTCACCAAGCCCTCCACATCTGGCTCACTAAATGGGAGGCTTCTATGGTTCTGATTGGATGTTTAGAGGATGTGGCTGACAGAGTATTGTATACCAAGGCAGGCTAATACTTTGCAGATGTTTTGGTTGCATTGGCAGATACACTTGAAAGTGGGAATGTCATGAACATTCTGGTCAGGTTTTAGAACCTCATTTGCCTTGAGGGCCCAAGACTTTTTTGGGATTTCTTGGGCAAGGATTAGACTTATTATTTTGTTGAACAAAGAAAAAGCCAAACTCCATACTTGTTCTTATGTCTATATTTCTACTTCTAAGTGTCTTTGTTCATTTAAGTCAAGTCTATCTTTAGATCTGTAGAATTTTATATAAAAGGCTTTGGAGTTCTTCTTCCCCAATGAGCATTGTTTGTAGATGATGACACAGGAGTTCTGAGGTTAAACGATCCAATCAAGTTCCATCCCCTAGTTAATTAGTGACAGTGACAAGACAGAACTGGGACCCCTGATTAGTTTTGTTATCTAGTTTATTTTAATTTATTTAGCATTTTAGTCACACTGACCCTTCCTTGTGAATTTTAAATGTTTTGGAGGTAGAAACATACTTGCAAAGTGCATACTGGCTTTATTGTGATGAGTGTTCTTCATTAGCTATGGAATGGTGAGAGTGCCCACACTCACTACACTGCAAATTCCTGATCGATTTAATCGAGGATTGGGAGCTTCACAGAAGAGAGGGGGCTGCAGCTATAGAAAGAAGAGCAGGTGCAGGGGACCACAGCAGAGCAGCCTTTGATACCTCTGATCCTGAGACACGTTTGGTCCTGCTAGCCTTGGAGTGCTTCCTTTTGTGCTGTGCCTGAGTCTTTTATAACTGGCTAACGTGACCATCCAGGAAGAATTTCCACAAACAACGTATATCCTTAACAGGAAACAGTGACAAGTATCTGAGCCCTTCCTGGATCTTGAATCAAACTCAGGGTCAGCAGGCTGCATCTTCAACGTGAAGAGAAAGCAGATTCAGGGTCCAGGCCATATAGCATTGTGGTAAAGCACCTAGAATTGGAGGCTAGACTCTCTGAGTTTGTTTCTCATCTGCCACTCAGACACTGAGAAACCTGGACAAAGTTATTTTTAACCTTTCAGCACCTCAGTTTCCCCATCTACAAAATGAAGATAATAATAGTATCTACTAAGAAGATCGTTAGGAGAATTAAATAGGTCGATATTGTAAAGTACTTCAAACAGTACAGAATGACGCTTAGCATAACGTAAGGGCGATATAAATGTTAGCTATTATTATCATATTTCCATCTTGTCCAGCATCTCATTTCCTTACAGGCTCTCCTCAGGGAAGATGCTCATATTTGAATAAATAATTAGCTTTGGGAATGGATATGTAAATAAAAGTGTAAGTTATGAAGTTGATTAATGTCTTCTTCCATTGTGGATATATCTCCAATTTTGTTTCCGAACAAATACATAAATCAAGTACAATAAATATATTTCTCGATTCCACTTACATGAGGTTTCTAAAATAGTCCAACTCATAGAAGCAGAGAGTAGAATGCTTCATACCAGGGATGGGGGAAGGGAAAATGGGGAGTTGCTGTTCAACGTCTATAAAGTCTCAGTAATACAAGATGAGTAAGTTCTGGAGATCTGCTGTACAACACTGTGCCTATAGTTAACAATGTGCTATCATGCACTTCAAAATGTTGTTAAGAGGCTGTATCTCATGTAAAATGTTCTTAACACACACACATATAAAGAAAGAAATAGCAAAGATGTAGGAGATAGTGTTGGAAAGTCTATCTCCTTGATGGGATTCAGATAAATGAAAAATAAATCTGGGCGGTCCAATGTGGTTGCAAATATATATTTTAGTACACACCATCTAATAATGTGCTCTTTTCCTTTTATCAGAGTATATTTGAATGAGTCAGCCATTGAATATCTACGAAGTGTTATCATTGGTTAACATGCCTTTTAAACTAAAAAGTATCATATGTGAATGAACATTTGATGGCAATAAGTTGGACTATTTGAAACTGGGACTTCATTTTCTAAAAAAATAAAAAAAGTTTATTATACTTATTCCTATGGTGTACCGATCTCTTTTATTTATAATATATAGGAAATAATTTTAGAAGGAGAAAATGGAATTATCTAGTCCAGAATTTCTCAGTATTGAATCCATAGTGGTTTATATGTATGCTAAAGATATTGGAACAGTCTTAAAAACAAGCAGACTTTTAAGAACTGCAGGACTTCTCAGGGTCTTTGTTATGATAACATTTTGCCTAATATATTTGACTACGTGAAAAAAAGGGTTACAGTGATAAATTTCCCATTCTACCTAGCTTTTAGAGATTAAAAACAAAACTAACCAAGGTTATAGGATTTGTAATTTCCAAAGTACTCTTGCATATAATATTTCATTGTATGCTTACAGCACTTTACTAAGATATTATCATTAGCCCCATTTTACAGGTAAGGATTTTGAGGTTCAGAATGTTGAAATGAATTGTCCTGAAATAAATTGCCAATGAATCTGGACTGAAATCCAGGTTTTCAGTCCCTGAAGCCCATGGAAAGTTCCTCTTCTCCAACCACAGATAAACAATTTTCAAAGAACGCTAATATATTTCCTTCATACCAGAAAACTATCTTTCCATCATAATTCAAAGGATACCTCAGGATATTGAAAACTGTTGTGAGCATTTATTACTGTGGAACATTACTGCAAAACGGTTCTGGCCATTAGAATTTTCTGGCAGTGTACATGCTGGATAAATGGAAACCTTACCAAGGTAAATAATAATTTGTGCTTAGAGACCAGAAACAAAGCTGATTTTATTATTTAACCATCCTCGTAAGTTATGAGGGAGAAATGATTGTGTAATGTATGTGTGCATGTGTGTGTGGAGTTCGGCTTGTAAACTTGATGTTAGAACTGATACAGGAGAAGTACAGCAGAATGGGTCCCAGAAGGAAATCATATGTCTGTTTAATGGAAAACTTCAAAGTCAGTAAATCTTGTTTCTGCTTCGGAAATTGTCACCGTGAATCTAGTTGCTGACCCACACTTAGAAATGGTCTGTAAGCTGTGGCTGTGTAGATGCTTTCAAAATTCCTCCTCATAAGATTACCAGATAAACATAATATGATTTTTGTTTCTATTACAAGGTAATTGGAGTCCTAATGGTCCCCTTTCATCCTCTCCTTCCCTGACTGCAATAACAAAGCTTAACTTTTTCTCATCTGAGGCTCTTAAAAATGCTTGCTATACCTGTATCCCTTCATATATTCCAGAGAGAGATAAATTTAATTTTTATTAGCTGAGCCCTATGAGTCATTCTGCTAACTGGCACCACAAACCACCTCCCCACCAGACTGGCCTTTGCTGAGGGCTCTAAATTTAGAAACTGAATGAGATTGCCTTTGGGTTACGTAAGGAAGCGAGGAAGTTATTTTTAGCACGCCATTATACCTAGAGAGCCCTGTGCTTCTATCTGATTTGTTAAGCACAGGCTGAAAGAAAACGTGATTACTGATTCTATCCCTGTTCGGGTGCAGCATCCCTCAGTACCAAATGACATTTCCAGTTTTGTTTACCTGCAGTCCTTCATGTTTATTTTGTCTGTGCTATAAACACACTGAAAATCAATTGTGTTGAAACACAAGGTGATATTTTTTACTACCTCCTTCATTTGGGGAAAATCTCCCCAATATGTACTGTAATTTTTATCCTTTCTCTCTTGCTCTCTCTTTCTTTTAGGAGTGGAAGGAAAACATTTTGGCTGCTCCTATTCTAAGGCTGCTGTCAGAGCTGATGATGGCATATGTCTATCTAGACCAATGAAGCTTTGTTTGTGTTTTCTTTGCCAGGCATTTGTTTTTACTTTCTTTTGCAAGGGGACTGCTGCAGCTGATTGGGAAAAATAAAAGTGGCAAGGCAAACATTAGGAGGCATGCTGTCATCTAGGCAGAAAATTAATGAATGCAGTGGTGGCCAGAGAGAGAATCTGGATAGAGGCAACGTTTTGCTTGTCAGTGTATTCCCATTGTTTCCCAGCCCAACATCAAAAGTCCTCATTAGCCCCTTCTGATTCTCCTAGGTTGTATTTTAGCAATCAAGTACATCTCTACCTTGTTGGAATTTCGATACAGTGATGGCAAATGTCATTTACTTGTTTTGATTTATAATTACTTTTTAAGAGATTGGATGTTCATATGGCTAGTTGCCTAGTAAATGTGTCTACTCAGAGTTACATTTTTTTTTTTCTGTAATCAGTGTAGGTAGCTGAGGTTTTTAGCTAGTGTATATGTGCAGAGCAAGGAGAATGTTGTAAGAAGTGAATGGTGCACATGAGCATCAGGGCATCTCTAGCAGAAAAATTAAAAGTGCTCACTGAAATAGTCCACCAAGATATTGCTAAAACATTAGTATTTTGCAGTGGTTCTGGGATGCAAGGATCTAGATTGTACAACAGAGACCCAGGCAGCTCACTGTGGGTGTCCTGGTTAATGAGCTGGCTGGAGTGGGGCCCCCACTTTCTCCCAGCAGGAGTGACTGGGTACCCAATCTTAACTTGCTAATCAAATCTCTATTCTTGTTCATAAAATTATTTTTAGAGACATAAATCTAATCATGTCATCTCATTTGTTAAAAAGCAAATTAGCTATAACGGTCCTTAAATAATGATAACTAAATGGCAACTAAATAAAAAGCAACTTATCTGTTTCTCAATAGCACAATTTACATAAATATGGAAATATGTGGTATAATATACAAGTCATTATATTTCTCAGAAATGGTGGGCGGGGTGTGGAGAGAGAGAGAGAGAAATCTTCAACAGAATATTACATTACTAAACATAATACTTGATTCAGCTAAGTCAGTGCAATTTCTCCCAGTGGGAGTATTTCTGTACCTAAGCTTAGCTTCTCATAGACCCCGTGGGCCCCAGGTACGGGTGAGTTGGTGGTCCCAGGCAACTCCTGTAAACAGATGGGACCCAAATCCGGATAGCTTGGTGCCTAGGAGTATATTTGTGGACATTTTCTGTCATATTTGCTGTAAGATTGAGAGTGAACAGGGGAGTTTTTTCTAGATGCAAATCCATGCCTTGGCCCTAGGATGCCTCTCTGTGTGTCTAATGGGAAGGTGAGACATTTATGCCCTTGCTTCTTTTATGACCATGGCCTTGTAAGTTTCCACTTTTTCTATATGGCGTGACATTGCGGGATTTAAGTCCTTTAACAAAGGAGGTGGTATCACCACCGATCCCACAGAAATACAAACTACCATCAGAGAATACTACAAACACCTCTACACAAGTAAACTAGAACATCTAGAAAAAATGGATAAATTCCTCAACATATACACTCTCCCAAGACTAAACCAGGAAGAAGTTGAATCTCTGAATAGACCAATAACAGGAGCTGAAATTGTGGCAATAATCAATAGCTTACCAACCAAAAAGTGTCCAGGACCAGATGGATTCACAGCCGAATTCTACCAGAGGTACAAGGAGGAACTGGTACCATTCCTTCTGAAACTATTCCAATCAATAGAAAAAGAAGGAATCCTCCCTAACTCATTTTACGAGGCCAGCATCATCCTGATACCAAAGCCTGGCAGAGACACAACAAAAAAAGAGAACTTTAGACCAATATCCTTGAGGAACATTGATGCAAAAATCCTCAATAAAATACTGGCAAGCCGAATCCAGCAGCACATTAAAAAAGCTTATCCACTATGATCAAGTGGGCTTCATCCCTGGGATGCAAGGCTGGTTCAATATACGCAAATCAATAAATGTAATCCGGCATATAAACAGAACCAAAGACAAAAACCACATGATTATCTCAATAGATGCAGAAAAGGCCTTTGACAAAATTCAACAACCCTTCATGCTAAAAACTCTCAATAAATTAGGTATTGATGGGACGTATCTCAAAATAATAAGAGCTATCTATGACAAACCCACAGCCAATATCATACTGAATGGGCAAAAAACTGGAAGCATTCCCTTTGAAAACTGGCACAAGACAGGGATGCCCTCTCTCACCACTCCTATGCAACACAGTGTTGGAAGTTCTGGTCAGGGCAATTAGGCAGGAGAAGGAAATAAAGGGTATTCAATTAGGAAAAGAGGAAGTCAAATTGTCCCTGTTTGCAGACGACATGATTGTATACCTAGAAAACCCCATTGTCTCAGCCCAAAATCTCCTTAAGCTGATAAGCAACTTCAGCAAAGTCTCAGGATACAAAATCAATGTACAAAAATCACAAGCATTCTTATACACCAATAACAGACAAACAGAGAGCCAAATCATGAGTGAACTCCCATTCACAATAGCTTCAAAGAGAATAAAATACTTAGGAATCCAACTTACAAGTGACGTGAAGGACCTCTTCAAGGAGAACTACAAACCACTGCTCAAGGAAATAAAAGAGGATACAAACAAATGGAAGAACATTCCATGCTCATGGGTAGGAAGAATCAATATCGTCAAAATGGCCATACTGCCCAAGGTAATTTATAGATTCAATGCCATCCCCATCAAGCTACCAATGACTTTCTTCACAGAATTGGAAAAAACTACTTTAAAGTTCACATGGAACCAAAAAAGAGCCCACCTTTCCAAGTCAATCCTAAGCCAAAAGAACAAAGCTGGAGGCATCATGCTACCTGACTTCAAACTATACTACAAGGCTACAGTAACCAAAACAGCATGGTACTGGTACCAAAACAGAGACATAGATCAATGGAACAGAACAGAGCCCTCAGAAATAACGCCGCATATCTACAACTATCTGATCTTTGACAAACCTGAGAAAAACAAGCAATGGGGAAAGGATTCCCTATTTAATAAATGGTGCTGGGAAAACTGGCTAGCCATATATAGAAAGCTGAAACTGGATCCCTTCCTTACACCTTATACAAATATTAATTCAAGATGGATTAAAGACTTAAACGTTAGACCTAAAACCATAAAAACTCTAGAAGAAAACCTAGGCATTACCATTCAGGACATAGGCATGGGCAAGGACTTCATGTCTAAAACACCAAAAGCAATGGCAACAAAAGCCAAAATTGACAAATGGGATCTAATTAAACTAAAGAGCTTCTGCACAGCAAAAGAAACTACCATCAGGGTGAACAGGCAATCTACAAAATGGGAGAAAATTTTCGCAACCTACTCATCTGACAAAGGGCTAATATCTAGAATCTACAATGAACTCCAACAAATTTACAAGAAAAAAACAAACAACCCCATCAAAAAGTGGGCGAAGGACATGAACAGACACTTCTCAAAAGAAGACATTTATGCAGCCAAAAGACACATGAAGAAATGCTCATCATCACTGGCCATCAGAGAAATGCAAATCAAAACCACAATGAGATACCATCTCACACCAGTTAGAATGGCGATCATTAAAAAGTCAGAAAACAACAGGTGCTGGAGAGGATGTGGAGAAATAGGAACACTTTTACACTGTTGGTGGGACTGTAAACTACTTCAACCATTGTGGAAGTCAGTGTGGCGATTCCTCAGGGATCTAGAACTAGAAATACCATTTGACCCAGCCATCCCATTACTGGGTATATACCCAAAGGATTATAAATCATGCTGCTGTAAAGACACATGCACACATATGTTTATTGCGGCACTATTCACAATAGCAAAGACTTGGAACCAACCCAAATGTCCAACAATGATAGACTGGATTAAGAAAATGTGGCACATGTACACCATGGAATACTATGCAGCCATAAAAAATGATGAGTTCACATCCTTTGTAGGGACATGGATGAAATTGGAAATCATCATTCTCAGTAAACTAGCGCGAGGACAAAAAACCAAACGCCGCATGTTCTCACTCATAGATGGGAATTGAACAATGAGAACACATGGACACAGCAAGGGGAACATCACACTCTGGGGACTGTTGTGGGGTTGGGGGAGGGGGGAGGGATAGCATTAGGAGATACACCTAATGCTAAATGACGAGTTAATGGGTGCAGCACACCAGCATGACACATGTATACGTATGTAACTAACCTGCACATTATGCACATGTACCCTAAAACTTAAAGTATAATCATAATAATAAAAAAAAAAACCAAAGGAGGTGATAACCACAAACTGACCCACCTGGCCCATCAGGTGAGGAGACTCCCAATGGTCCAGCCAGCAAGGGTCCAGTAGGCCACCCTGGAAGTAGGAGATATCCCTCCTGAGAGTGAATACAAGGTATCTGAAGAGGTGGTGAGCAGGATTATTTGGGATGAAGGCAGGCCACTGAATGACCATGGTGATGTCGATCACCACAGCCCCTGAGAGGGCAGGCCAGGCCACTCAGCCCTGGAATGGCCAGTAGTCCAGTGGCTTCATTCTCTATCAAAAGATGACTAGCATGTGATCCAGCAAGCCCACTGCTGGGTATGCACCCCCAACAAAGGAAATTAGGATATCAAAGAGATATCCGCACTTCCATGTTTATTGCAGTACTGTTCACAATAGCCAGGATTTGGAAGCAACCCAAGTGTCTGTCGATGGATGAATAGTTAAAGAAAATGTGGCACATCCGCACAATGGAGTATTGTTCAGCCGTAAAAAAGAATGAGCTCCTGTCATTTGCAACAACATGGATGGAACTGGACGTCATTATGTTAAGTGAAATAAGCCAGGCACAGAAAGACAAACTGCATGTTCTCACATATCTGTGGGTACTAAAATTAAAAACAATTGAACTCATGGGGATAGAGAGTAGAATGATGGTTACCAGAGGCTGGGAAGGGCAGTGTGAAGAGGGGTGGGGAGGAAGTAGGGATGGTTAATGGGTATAAAAAATAGTTATAATGAACAAATAAGATCTCGTATTTGATAACACAACAGGGTGACTATAGTCAATAATAATGTAATTGTACATTTAAAAATAACTAAAAGAGTATAATTGCATTGCTTGTGACACAAAGGACAAATACTTGAGGTGATGGATGCCCCATTTACTTTAATGTGATTATTACATATTGTATACCTGTATGAAAATATCCCATATAACCCATAAATATGTACACCTAGTATGTACAAACAAAAATTAAACATTAAAAAAAAGACTACTAGCACTTGGGGTAGCTGGTCATTTGGAAGTCCTTGAGTGGTGGCTCACTGTGACAGCAGAATCCTCGGTGCTGAAGGGTGGCAGCAGGTGAGTGAAGCAGCCCACCCTCTTCCTCAGGAGTCGGGAATCCCTGAATCCTAAAGACAGAGGATGGAAAGGCCCCATCCCAGGATGCTATCTGGGCAGCTAGGGCACCTTGAATGTATCACCTAGCAGCTATTTGGGAAAAACTTCAGTACAGATAGAAATGGAACATTATCAAGAGAGAGAAGCAGGCTCCCTCCAGGCTAGCACCTCACTCTTGGCCAGAAAAATTCCCAAAAGCTTGATTGCTTGTTTTCATCTGTAAATCTGAACGGTGGTCAGTAGGGAGGGTTTAACGCAGGACCCTCTACTACAAAATAAAATGCTAGACTGAATGTGTTGGATATATCTAATACCTTGCCTCATATCCTTTTGGCCCACCTAACTTTCTGTGGTGGCAGCCAGCCATACGCAGGTGGCGAGTAACACCACCTTACCCTGGCTACACTAGTTATCTGATCCAAGACTTCCTGTAGCCTCTGTGTTCTGAGGGTACGCACAAACCTGAAGGGAGTTAACCCCCATGGGAAAATCCTTGACCACTAGGAGATGGCAGTCAGAAGATAAGTATTGGTCCCTAGGGCAGAGAATTCTGAGGAACATTCTACATGGCGCTCAGGGGGGGTCTCCAGAAGGATTGAGCTCCAATCGTCTGCAGTATGGACAGCTTACTAACGTGCCCTTTAGACTGGCTTTTCATCCTCCCTGTTTCACTCTTCCTAGTACCCCCTTTTCTGTTCCTTGGGATCACTTTCCAAATTAAACAACCTATATGCACGCCATGTCATGACAGCCTTGTTTCAGGCTCGGCTTTTGAAGGGAAGAAAACCAGAACAAGGCAATATGCCTACACTACTGTAGAATTGGATACAAGGGAACAGAGCAAAACTTCTGAAATTCTGAACCCAGTTGGAGAGAGACTGCCATGTTGGGAAGTCCCTCTAGTGCAAGATTTCTTAACCTAAGCACCGACGTTTTGGATGTGATAATTCTTTGTTTTGGGGCGATGATCTGACCATTGTAGAATGTTTAGTTGCATCTCTAGCCTCTACTGACCAGATGCTAATGGCACTCTACCCCTAAGTTGTAATAATCAAGACCATTTCCAAACACTGCTAAATGTCTTTGAGGGGCAATTCACTCCTGGTTGAGAACCACTGCTTTAAGGGAACACAAACTTACGCTGCATGTTCAACAGATTGTTCAAATCTCAGCATGTCTTTCTATGGGATAATGGGAGGATGGGAGTCTTATGGCTTCCTTTTATCCTGATGCTGGCTTGTAAATTTCCCTTTCCCAATAAAGCCTATCCTTCATACCATGGCACATTGTGGAATATATACTGAACTCTGGCACGTGACTGACAGTGGTTCAGACAGTGGTTTCAACAGCTTATACGAAAGTGGTGACCATGAAGGGATGTGTATGTGCACTTTTGCACCAACCTAATATATATATATATATATATATATATACACCTTATATGCATATATATACACACACATATGCACACACATATATATACATATGCACACATACATACACACACACACACACACACACACACACGCACATTTGCATACAGCCTCAGGAGATGCATAGACTCCCTGAAGACCATGCATGGACCTAGTAGAGTCCACAAATCCCAGGTTAATGATGCACATGTGGGCAGAGTTTTTTTTTTTTTTCTCCCCCTAAGAATAGTTAATAATAGACTTGGATCACAAAAATAGTCTGTTTGTTCCACTTACTCAAATAAGTATAAACATCTGGTTTTTGAATCCCTGGATAGTGTTCCACTCAAGGAGGAGGTGCTAATCTCCTTTGACAGTTTTAATTTTAATGCCGGTTGGGAGAACATCTTTCTCCCAAAAGAAAACACCTGGCCTGCCCTAAATCACCTGTCATCAAAAGCCTGTCTCAGTATCAAATCGTTCTCCTGCCCTTCCTTCGTATTATCACCATAGGCTTCTATTATCACCATTTCTGGCCTTGCCAAGGACGATAACTGATTTATTCTGAAGTGGCTTAAAAGAATTTACTTCATTAAACTTTTAAAAAACTATTGAGAATTAAGTTAAATATTTTAAATTTGGGGTCCAAAGATCGTGATGCGTGGAGGTGTAGGGCCACGGGAGGATGGATACCCAACAGCAATCTGACATGGTGTAAGTGTCTTCATGAGATGGTAATTTTTTAGTTTCTGCCTCAAGGGGAAAAAAGTCACAGTTTTAGCCATTGTGGTAATAAGTTATAATAGCTAACACTTATTGAGCACCATGGTAGATATGCTAGTTGTCCACCAACTATTTGTGCTTTTCCTTCCGTAGTGTAGTAGTGTTGCTAGATAGCAGCTGCCCAGACAGGTAGTACGTTTCTCAGATCCCTTTGCATCTAGAAAGGACCATTGGCCAGTGGAGTGGAAATTGAATTGATTTATACTACATCTGAGACTAATCCTTAGAAGCCTCTCACCAGATCCTACACTCTCTTTCTTCTTCCATCTGACAGCTAGATGTCAACATCCAAGGTGGCCTTGGAAGCCACTTTTTGAAGAAGGCAGAAGAATATCCTTTATCCTTGAGCCTTTAATGACTACATGGAGCAGAGCATCATCCTTTCCCACCTTCAACCTCTGATCAGCCTTCTCATGAATGAGAAATAAATTTCTCTTGTGCAAAGCTGCTGGGACTTTGGGACTTTGGGACTTTGCTCTATAAGAGCAACTAGTATTATTTCAACTAAATGAAGCACTTAACATATGCTACACACTCAGTTTTTTTTTTTTTTTTCTGGTTGTCTGGCTGAAAACACACAAAGTTTTTTGTATGCTTATCTGTTTTAATTCTTATAACATCCTTATGAGGCAAATATATATATTGTTCTCAATTTATAGATAGGACCCAAGACATAGAGAAATGTTGTAGTTTTCCTAATGTCACTCAGTAAATAAATGGCTGAACTTAAATTCAAACCCAAGGGGTAAATCTCTAGAACTTCTGCTTCTTGGCATTCTATACTACTGTCCCAGTAGAAGTCCAACTGCCACTCAGGTTTCTTAACATCATAAGGTGAGTTCACATGTCATTCTGTTTTATATTCCATATGGTTATAATTTTTCCCCTCTCTGGGATGTTGGAACACTAAGTGAGGATTTTATTTTGAGACAATGAAAGGTCTCAAAGCAGATGATACAAATTACAAAAACCATCTCACAATTCAAATGAATGGGATGAAGACTTTAATTTCTGAGTGAAACTTTAAAAGGTGACAAACTTTTAGGAGATGAAATGGATTACATCATCTCTATTGTGACAAGTTAAATATGGTTACAAATTATTTGATGTTTTTCCTATTAAGAGGCAAGCTCTACGTTCCCTCTCCTTGAATATGAGCATGCTATGTGACTATTTTGACCAAAAGAATATCACGGAAGTGACACTATGACAGTTTCTGGCCTTAGGCCAGAAAAGAATGGCAAGTTCCACATCCTGTCCCTTGGAATACCCACTCTTAGAGCCCTGAGCTTCCAGATAAGAAGTCTGGTCACCTGTAGACTGCCATACTGTGAGAAACACAGCCACATAGGAAAACTTGGATAATAATACACTATGTGAAAAGAGAGAAAGGGAGATTGACAAAGAGGCAGAGACCACACAGCTTCAGACACGTGAGTAAAGAAGTTATCTTGGAAGCCCATCCTCTGGCCCTCCTCTCTTGATAATACATGGATCAGAGATAAACTGCTCTGCTGAGCCTTTCTGGAATTCCTGACCTATAAAATTGTGAGGAAAATAAAATCTTTGTTTCGAGCTGCTATGTTTTGGGAAAGAGTGTTATGTAGCAATTGATAACTGAAACATCCATTATGATGGCTATAATTTATTTAAGACCAAACTAAGCTTAGGAGTTGATCAGCAAAAGGTAGAAGAGCTTTATCTGTACAAGATTTAACCCCAGAGAAACGGAAAAGCAAGAAATTTGATCTTACAAAAGTGAGAGATTGAATAGTCATTAATCCAATGCCAGATGGTATCCTGGGAGAGAACAGAAACAAGAGAAAACATAGCCCCCCAAAACCTGTGGAAACAGAAGCTATATTCCTAGAATTCTAACACAAAAAGGGGCTGGACTATGTTTTGCCGAATTTAGTTTGCTCTCCAGGAAAAGACTTAATATATGGACACATAAGGACGGGATGTCATTGTTACACGTTTTGAGGGTATTTCGTTAACATAGGTCCACTCTACTTCTGTTTTGTAGTGATGGCTCCCCCAGAGGAGTTTCTTACTCCTAAATCCACATTTTCTGCCAAGAGGACTTTGGGATTCTTGATTTTTTTTTTTAAATTTGAGATTCCCGACGTCTCAGAAATTGTCCTCAGACACCATAAAACTCATCCTGTAATTACCACATTTTCACTTTGAATCTTTATTATCCCATTTATAATAAATGTGGTGATAAACCATTTATCTGTAAGAAATGTAAGAAATATAAAACTGGAATCATTCACACAATAATACAGTCTTACTGGCAGTTTAAAAGGCCACAATAACAATCATAAAAGGGAATATTATGCTGATATTAAGAATATAAGTTCTCTATGACATGAAATGGAAAGATCTCTATACTTTTCTTTTTTAAAGCTTCACGATATATCCAGAATGGGTATAGTATGCTAGCTTTTGTGTTAAAATGAGAAAATTATGGTGCCATATTTCTATCTACACAAAAATATTCTGGAATTATATTCAAGAAACTAATAAAAGTAATTACCTATGGATCTGGGGGGATGAGGAAGCAGACTGACTTGGGACAGGGTGGGAGTGAGACCTTTTACTTTACATGTATATGTAAATATATATTACATATAGGCATATGTAAATACATATTACATATAGGCATATGTAAATACATATTACATATAGGCATATGTAAATACATATTACATATAGGCATATGTAAATACATATTACATATAGGCATATGTAAATGTTCAATCATAGGAATGCATTATCTTTTTAAAAATAATCTGAAGTCCATAGTTTACATTAGGATTCACTCTAAGTGTTGTACATTTTATGGTTTTGAGCAAATATATAATAACATGTATCTATCATCAGAGTATCATATAGAATATTTTCACTGCTGTAAAAATCCTCTGTGCTCTGCCAGTTTATCTCTTCTCACCCCACCCCAACCCTGGCAACCAATGATTTTTTTTTACCGTCTCCACAGTTTTGCCATTTCCAGAATGTCATATAGTTGGAATCATACAGTATGTAGCATTTTCAGATTGATTTCACTTATTAATATGCATTTAATTAAAGTTCCTCCATGTATTTTCTTGGCTTGATAGCTCTTTTTTTAGGGATGAATAATATTGCATTGTCTGGATGTACCAGTTTATCTATCTACCTACTGAAGGACTTCTTGGTTGCTTTCAAGTTTTGACAATCATGAATAAAGCTGTTATAAATATCTGTGGGCAGGTGTTTGTGTGAACATAAGTTTTCAGCTCCTTTGGGTAAATACCAAGGAGTGCAATTGCTGGATTGTATGGTAAGAGTATATCTAGTTTTGGAAGAAACTGCCAAGCTGTCTTACAAAGTGGCTGTACCGTTTGGCATTCCCACTAGCAATGAATGAGAATTTCTGTTGCTCCATATCCTCATCAGTATATGATGTCAGTTTTCTGGATTTTGTCCATTCTAATGGGTAAGTAGTGGTATCTCATTGTTGTTGTGCTTTTTTCCCTGAAGATATGTGATATGGAACATCTTTTCATATGCTTACTTGCCACTTGTATATCTTTGGTGAGGTGTCTGCTGAGATCTTTGGCCCATTTTTTTCAGGTTGTTTTCTTATTGTTGAGTTTTAAGAGGTTCTTTGTATATTTTGGATAACAGTCCTTTATCAAGTATGTCTTTTGCAAATATTTTTCCTAATCTGTGGTTTTTCTTCTAATTCTCTTGATCTTGTCTTTTACAGGACGTAAGTTTTCAATTTTAATGAAGTCCAGTGTATCGATTGTTTCATGGATTGTGCCTTTGGTGTTGTATCTAAAAAGTCACTATCATACCCAAAGTCATCTAGATTTTATCCTATATTATCTTCTAGGATTTGTATAGTTTTGCATTTTACATTCAGGTCTATGATTCATTTTGATTTAATTTTTGTGAAAGCCATATGGTCTATATCTAGATTCAGTTTTTTGCACGTGGATATCCAGTTGTTCCAGCACCGTTTGTTGAAAAAGATGATCTTTGCTCCATTGTATTGACTTTGCTTCTTTGTCAAAGATTAGTTGACTACATTTACGTGGCTCTATTCTGTTCCACTGATCTATTTGTCTATTCTTTCACCAATACTACACTGTCTTCATTACTATAGCTCTGCAGTAAGTTTTGAAGTTAGGTAGTATCAATCCTCCACTTTGTTCTTCTTCAATACTGTGTTGGCTATTCTGAGCCCTTTGCCTCTCCATATAAACTTTAGAGTCAGATTGTTGATATTCACAAAATAACTTGCTGGAATTGCCATTGGAATTGCATTACATATTGACAAAATTGGGTCTTCCTACTCATGAACATGGACTATCCATTTAGTTCTTTGATTTCTTTTATCAGAGTTTGATAGTTTTTCTCATATAGATCTTGTACATATTCTGCTAGATTTAACCTAAGTATTTTATTTTGGGGTGCTAATGTAAGTGGTATTATGTTTTAATTTCAAATTCCACTTGTTCATTGCCGTTATACAGGAAAGTGATTGATTTTTGTGTATTAACCTTATGTCCTGCAACCTTGCTTTAATTGCTTATTAGTTCCAGGATTTTTTTTTTTATTTTTTTTTTGGTGTGGATTATTTTGGATTTTTTACAAAGACTATCATGTCATTTACAAACAAAGATCATTTCATTTCTTCCTTCCCAATCTGTATAACTTTTATTTCCTTTTCTTGTCTTATTATGTTAACTAGGACTTTCAGTACAACGTTAAAAAGGGTGGTCAGAGGGGACATCTTTGCCATATTCCTGATCTTAGCAAGAAAGCTTCTAGTTTCTCACCACTGAGTACGATGTTAGCTGTAGATTTTTTTGTAGTTTTTTTTTTTTTTATCAAATTGAGGAAGTTCTCCTTTATTCCTAGTTTAACCAAGAGGTTTTTTTTTTTTTTTAAATGATGAATGGGTATTGAATTTTGTTAAATTCTTTTCCTGCATCATTTATATGATCATACAATTTTTTTTTCTTTTTTAGCCTATTGATGTAACGGATTACATTAATTGCTCACTTCCCCTCCCTTCATGGATTTATATGGATGAAAAAAGGCATGACACCAAGGGGTAACATAAGGGCTTTTTTGGATCCCCTCCTAATTTTCACTGGCCATCTCCCGTTGTTGACATGGAAGACAGCTGACATTTGTCAATTAAGTGTTATACAAATAGAAATTTAAACTCTCCGTAGCTCAGCACCCTCCTCTCCTGTGCTTATTATCTTCCTAAAGCTCTTTTTATGCAGAAGTTCTAGAGTCTGGAGCTACCATTGAAGAAAATACTGTCATAGGCAGGGGGATATTTTCTCCCTCATAGAACGTTTCTTTCCAGTTGGCACTAGTTTAGAGGACCATGAGTCACATAAGCTATAAGACCAGCTGTGTGAGACTCAGATAATGAATTTATCTGGGTGATTACTTTTCAACACATTCAACCCAATGTTCCCCTTCAGACTACGTAGGGTGTATTAATCAGCTGTTTCCTCAGTAAGCTATTGCCACAATAATGCTGCATAAGAAACAACCCCTAATCTCAGTGGCTTACAATAACAAGCATCTATCCAGCTCACAGGTCTATACACTGATTGTGGTTCAGCTGGATACAGCTGAGTGACTGTTCTTCAAGCTGTTGGTTGGCTAGACCTGGCTTCAGGTTGTGGTTTGGGTTCAGGTGTGCTCCACACTTCTCATCATGGGGACCGGGCCGAGGTGGCAGTGGCTATTGGGGCATGGTCTTCTCATGGATGAATTTTGGAATGAAAGAGCCAAGCCCAGTTGCATAACCACATTTAAGACTTTGCTTGCATCACGTCTTCTAACATGCCATTGTTCAAAACAAGTCACATGGTGAAGTCCAACATCAAAGGGGCAAGGAAATATAGTGTGCCCACAGTGAGGGGGGAAAGAGAACAAATATTTGCTGAACAATAATCCAAACTATCACATCAACTTTCCCTCTGGACTTCAAATGGAATAAATAACTTTCTCTACCCTTCTTTGTACATTTTCCGTGTGAATTGAGAACTAGGTGTTTAAAGGAACCATCTTCTATTGCTTGACCCCGGGAGGCCCACTTTTGCTCTCCGGAATAGAGGTTTTAGTTCTTTACATGCTGGTAAGTCCCTCCTCAATCTATTCTTACAATGTTTGTCTACTCATTAAGTTTTTTTAAATTTCTAGCTCGTCCGAATATTTTTTCCTTCACTATTCCACCCATTACCTCCCCTTTAAGTAAGAAATAAACCATAAACCAACTAGAGTTGTTTATCAAGAATCTGATACATGCTTAGCCATATTCAGTATATTAGATACAGAAAAGTGTTCCTGTGAGTTCTTATCCTTAGGAACTCATAACTGAGTACCTAAATTGGATTACATATTGAACTCTGTGATACGGACTTGGTGTGACAGTTCACAGGTAAGAGCAATTTTTCAAGGTAGAGATAGTTAAGACAAAGGTGGACCTTGATGAACGGGTAGAATTTTGCATACAGGGAAAGGAGGAGGAGAAGGAAGGGTGTTACTGGAGGGTGAAGCAGCATAATCAAAGACCTGGAGGCAGAAGTAGGCCTGGAGTGGGCTAAGACTGCTCTATTATAGAATCCATGTTGTTGAAGGTTTCAGATTTCACACTTCGAAATCCCCAATCCAGAAGGAAGACAAATGGAAGAAGGCAAAGGCATGGCTTAGATAATGAACGGGCTGTAGTAAATATGACGTTATTGTCCACTTCTTAACTGCCAGGGTGCTGACCACCAGGCAGTGAAGCCTGCACCAGGGCAGCTCTCAGTCACATGTGCCTCTGGAGACAACATTAAAGTCACTTGATAATAATAGTACTCATTCCCATAGGTTCCCAGTGCCACTGCAGTGTTTCACTGTCCAGAAACCCTTTCACTGTCTAGGACCCAGAAATCATCTTTGACTCCTAGATCCCTGATCCATGCTTTCTCTTGGGGGCTACTGATCACTACAGGACTACTGGGCAACCTCTTTCCAAAGTCCCCTTCTAGGTGAAAAATATTAATACATACTTCAGAAAATAAGTAATGTCTTGTCAGGTAGAACTTTACTGAGGAGACACTTTAGGGTTATAAGCTGAAGATAAGAGTACCCTATTGGGGTTGGAGTTGAATCTTAGACATACAAGATAGCCATATGACCTTGAGGAGGTTAATTCAGCTTTCTTGGGCTCACTATCCTCATATGTAAAACGAGGGAGTTGTGATATATCTGTGGTTTTTATGCCTGGCTGCTCATCAGGATCATTGGGCAAGCTTAAAAAAGATCTCAATGCCCAAGCCCCATCCAGATCAATTCAATCACAATGTCTGGGGGTGGGACTTGGAGAATCAGTACTCAAAACACAACAAAACAAAATAATAACAGGGGATTCAAATAGGGAGCCATTGTTTTTAATGCTCTTTAAAACTTCTGCTACCTTTAAGGTCTGACAATTCCATAAGATAGCTATAATTATAATAATATACAGCTGTTATTATTATTGGTGGACATGCAGTGAGTATTATATGCTACCTTACTAAACATTTTACATGAATTATCCCATTTCTCACAACCACCCCGTGACAAAAGTACCAGTCTTATTCCATTTTTCAGGTGCAGAAACTGAGTCACAGAGAGGTTGAAGTTATTTCTTCAAAGATTACATTGCCAGAAAGGGAAGGTTTTAGGTTCAAACTTGGAAGTCATCTATCTGACTCAAGATCTTTGATAGTTTGACAAACTATATATAAAAATTATAAAAATAACCCCATAGGAGATAAAGATGAGGCCAGATATTTCGCAGTGGTGGGGGCATGTGTAGTGAGGGAAATGCTAAGTCAAGTTGGAAGGGTATGGTAAGACCAACCTCACGTGTTCCCCTGATTCATATCCAATATTTTGAGTACTTTTATATTGAGCCATTAAATTAAGCCTGAGGACATGTCCTTTGTGTGGTAAGTTTCTGCTTTGCTGTATTTTCTAACTTAAAAGAACTGGTAAAAGACTCAACATGGAATGTGACACAGATGGTCTCTACTAAGGGATATTTCTACCAATGAAACAGGCTTGCCAGTTAGTTTCCAAGGCTCTGATTTGCTGATAATTCACACTCTCCCCTTTTGGCTTGGTTCCCTAGCCCATCTCTCAGTGCCTGCGTACTTAAAGCCGTCCCTGTCAGAAGGGAAATCGTAGGTAGAAGAACTCCACTTCCTGGTAATCTGTTGGTCATTAAAACATGGTCATTGACCAAAACCCTTAAGGCACAGAGCTCTTCAGTTGGCTTATGAACACACTTTTGAGAGGATTAACTGCAAAGCGTGTTTAATGGAGGGCAAATCACTCAGTCACAAGCAACACAAATGGATGCAAGTTTTACATTCTGGAAAGCTTTCTTGGGAGGAAATGCTTGTCATACTATGCAACAGAGGTTGTTCATTGTCATTCAACATGGGAAATGCCACAATGCCTACATTTGGGCATTTAGTTCTTGTTTAGCAGATTTCTGAAGACACAAAGTGGTGAGAAGAAAACACTGTAAATTAAGCTGTCAAGTCCATGTGCTTAGTTTAACGTAAATATGCATATACTCTGTCATTAAAAGCTCAGTGAGGCTCTTGACCACCAGAGGAGGAGGAGGAGGAGGAGGAGGAGGAGGCATTTTTCTCTGAGTTTCTAACTTAGGTTTTGTCTTTTCCAGAGTTTGCTTTTTCAGTCGTAACATACTTTTCCTGCAATTTTAAGGATTCTGTAGCCAGCTTACTTGCATGCATCCATTCATTCATGCCTGCGTGCATGCATCCATTCACTTATGTATTGGTTCTTTCAGCAAGTATTTGTTGTAATGCCAACTAAGTGCCAAATCTCTTAGTCATGTTTCCATGTGACTGGGCCAACAGTTTTCCTGAAGCTTGGATAGTATTTTCCACCTAAATTTTCTTCCAAAGATGAGTAACTGTATATTTGTTACACGATAATTATCAAATGTGTGTCTCTGCTATTAAGCTTGTGTTATACAACAGACACAACATTTAAAAAGGCTATTTAATTGCAACTTGTAAGGTAAACCAGCCTAAGTTAAAAGGCTCCCTTTGTTCCCCGTTTGATAACTATGGTAATGCCTGGTCTTCCTCTCAACTTTTACATCTTTAGAGAAGGAAACCTTTGGCTCCTTTTTCTCATCTGCTTGCCTTGGTGTTGAACTCCCTGAGTTCATCCTGGCTTTACTGTTCTGTGACTTTGCTTTGATTTAAAGTGCTCATAGCTTCTTCATTCACAACAAGACTGCAGCTTCTCTCTGTTTCTGCCTCCATCAGCTGCCAGAGGAGGAGTCCTGTGCGGGATGGGGAGGGGAGAGAATGACACAGCATCTCCTCCTCATTTCCTTTCCTTGCATCCACTTCTCCCTCTCCCTCTCCCTCTCCCTCTCCTCCCACCTCTTCTCCCTCTTCTTTCTCCCTCCCTCTCGCACCTTTCCTCCCCCTCCTTCTTCCTCCTCTGTCTTTCTTCTTTCTTGCTTATTTTTCTACCAGGCAGAAAAACAAGAAGAGGAGGAAAAGTGTCTCACACAAGGTGTTTTAGATGGATAGAGTAATTTTCTCATTCCTTCCCACACCCTTCTCTCTTTCTTTTCTAAAAGAATAAATGACTTTATTTCTTTTAGCTCACCCACCTCAATCCCTTTCATCTTGATTTACTTGTTGGGGTGGAAGAAGCAGAGCTGGATATAGCTTCACTAACGGGTAATACTTTTCTTGGTAGTTCTAGCAAGAGGTTACCAACACAAAAATTTATAACCTCAATAATAGAGTTATTCAGAAGCAGTTTTTTTTACAGACCCTGTATGATTCACACAGAGCAAAAACACTTCACTGACATTTAAACGATATTTTAAAGCAAGATTTAAACTGTTTTCCTTACACTCATTATCAATGTTAGGGTATTTTCTCAGTACTATTGCAGAATTTGTGCTGATGTATCCACACAGCTGCAACTGCGTTCCCCTTGAGACCAAGGACACATTCTAACAAGGTGGTAAAGATGGAAGCTAAGAGGACCACTTAAAAATCACTTAAAACTTGTAGATTTTTAACTGATTCAGTCAAACAGCTATATTGATACTATTTGGTCATTTGCTTACCATGAAAATATCCCTGAAAAATTTGGATTTATAATGCATGATTTAATATGTCAGCACTCAAAAGAAAATAATCCAGGGTTGTAAATAATATTTTGACTGTCAACTACATTTAAATATATCCATTACTGGAATGTGATTCAATGGTTTTAAACACAGATATATATTTTAATTTAAAGTAGTACATTTTAAAATATGAAATTTCCTTTATGGTCAAATTTTTAATCCTTGTAAAATTTAAAATATTACCACTGAATTTGAATAATCATCTTAAACCTTTGGGCCTTTTGATTTTCCCTGAGAGAATTAAAAACGTGTTTTAAAGAAATAGGTAGAAATGCTATGATTAAAGTACTACATTCATTTGGGTCACAATTCTTGGTACAGAGTGGTTGTTTATTAACATTATTTTTATTTAAAAAAAAACTCAGTAAAATTATTGATTTGTTTTGGGGAAAAGTATTTCTAAGAAATCTTTAGCTTTTTGTTCAACTTGATAACTCTGTCCATGAAAATGGTGTGTGTTGTTGGGGGGAAGTCTTTCAACACCAAAAGCCACAAATTCCCCAGAATTTGCAGTGTTCTAGCACAAAGGAGGGAGTAAAAAAGGAGCATTTGAAACTGTCAAGGTGTAAATGACACATTTAAGGTACATTCATCTGGCACAGTAACACTTTACAATTTTTTTTATCACACCTCACATATTCAGTTTCCATCATTTTCAAAACGTGACATGTTAATATAGGATTTTATGACTTTGAGATTTTGCCCATTTATAGACACCTATCTTGATACTGTACAATAAACTTCTGTATTCTTTTCCTGGACTAGATTTGAAGCCTAGGTTAAGTTTGTGTTAAGGTTGCCCCTTCCCTGGCTGCCAAGACGACCAGAGAGAGGCCCTTGGGATTCTCTTCTTGGCGAGCACACTAGAGGTGCTCCATCCACCTTCCATCTTGCCCTCCTCACCTCCACAACGCGCCAAAGAGACCAGTCCAAAGAAGAAAGCTGTGAATAAAACTGCTCTTCCATTTCCTCCTCAGGACCAAACCCATGATATCTGACATCCTTAAGTTACCACCAAATAGTTGATCTGCCGAGGTCCCCCTTACTGCTTTTTTACCCGTAAAGCGTTTGTTTGTCTCCTATGTTGACTCAGCTCCCGAAAACTTCTTCATTCTGCGAGCCCCTTCACTCTGCCCACTGGAAAAAAAAACCTCCTCCTATGAACATCTCCTTTACCTTCCTGATCTAACTTAGGATTTACTCAACCTTGGCACTACTGACATTCTGGGTCGGATCATTTGTTGTGGGCTGACCTGTGTGTTGTGGGCTATTTAGCAGCATCCCTGGTCTCTACCTACTAGAAACCACTATAGCACCCCCAGGCTCCCACCAGCTGTGACAGCCCAAACTGCTTCCAGACATTGCCAAATGTCTTCTGACCCAGGGGGAAGGGGATATCACCCCCAGCTGAGAACCACTGATTTAACCCATCTTACTTCTGGACCTGTTGGGATTGTGTCCTTCTTGCTCTGCCCCCTCCCCCTCAAAAAAACTAAAGCTCCTTTAAACATATGCCACCATCCTACTAACCTTTTGTTCTACTAGTGACCTTTTGTTATATCTACTGAGCTCCTGGTCACCTCTTTTCTTTTGATGGAGATTTTAGCCCGTGGCTCTGTCTCTCTGTCCCTCCCTCTCACATATTACTCTGGTGATTGCTGTCCTGTAACTTTCATATCCAAAAAGATCTTCTACTAAAACCCCTGGCCTCTAAGTTACTTGATCCTCCTGATCCAAGTTAAACCCAAATCTCTGCCCATTTTACATATGAGGAGCAGAATGTCATTGGAAAAAAACCACCATGCAACCCTTCTATTGGCCTCACCTCAAATTGATGACTGGAAATTTCACCTTACTTGACTATCCTATAATATTCCTGGAGTCAGTTTGCTCTCCCCCTCTCTGTGAGACTATTTCATACCTCTTTTTTTCTCAAAAACTCCAGTACTGCCTCTTCTCTTGCTCTTCTTAACGACTTTGTTTCTTAATTCATTGAGAAAAATAGAAGTACTGAGAAAAGGGCTATTGTACTCCACTGCCACTAGCTTGACTAACTTACTTGTAGGCATCCGTAACATTATATTTTTTCCTTTCCTTCCTGTCACAATGATTCTGTTACCACTCCTCTCTAGGGTCACCCTGTCCCCTTGCACATCTCCCTTCATCTGTTTTCAATGACCCAATGACCTTGTTCCTTTACTCTTCCCCTCTTCTTGCGCACCATTCATACACTCCTCTCTACCATCAACATATACACACGCTGTACTATCTTCCATCGAAACAACCACAACCTGATCTCTACATATTGGCATGACTCAATCCTATGCTTTTTTTTTTTCTCTCCTCTCCTCTTCTCCCCTCCCCTCTCGTCCTCTTTTTGCCTTCTCTATCAATATTTACTCTCTAAATGGTCTAAATGAGTTCTGCAACCTTTAATAAAATTTATATGCTAATGATTGCAATTTATACCTCTACCTTTTATTTTTAGCTCCAAGTTTATATATCCAGCTGCCATTTAATTGGATGCCTCACCAGCACTTTCAACTTCACATGTCCAAATGTGAACTTCTGATTACCCCCTAAAACCTTTACTTTTCTAGTGTTAACACTTCCTGTAACTTTAAAAAGATGCTCTGGCTAAAAATCCAGAAGTCATGTTGATTGTGTCTTCTTTTCTTCCCACCCTATATCCCTCATCAAGTCTTGTCGGCTCTACCTTTAAAACAGGTCACAAACTTGAACTCCATCCATTATTATTTCCTAGTCTAAGCCACCATTATCTCCCGGGCTACCACAATAAGTCTCCTAACTGGTTTCTCTGCTTCCGCTTTCACTCCCCTAGAGAATCTTCTTCACACATCTGATACAGTACTCTTTTAAAACTTGTAAATCAGATTTTGTCACTTCTCTGCTCAAAATTTTTCACCAGAGTTCTATCACATTTGATATAAAAGTCCATGTCCTACTGTGTCCTGGGCAGATCTGGACTCTACCTGTGATGGTTAATTTTATGTGTCAACTCAGCTGATACACACACACACACACACACACACACAGACACGCACACACACACACACACAAGAATCATGTATCATTTAATAAGAAGGTTACATTCTGAGAAATGTACTGTTAGACAATTTCATCATTGTCCATACATCTTAGGGTGTACTTACGCTAACCTAGATGGTACAGCCTACTATACAACTAGGCTATATGGTCTCGCCTGTTGCTCCTAGGCTGCAAACCTGTACAGCATGTGACTGTACTGAACACTATCATAGCACACTGGCAAGTATTTGCATACTTAAACCTATCTAAACACAGAAACATATCTAAACATACCTGCACAGTAGAAATACAGTATTGTAATCTTATGGGACCACTTTCATATACTCAGTCTGTCATTGACTGAAACGTTGTTATGCAGCACGTGACTCTATCTATCTACCTACCTACCTACCTACCTACCTATCCATCCATCTATCTATCTCCCATTGGTTCTGTTTCTGTGCGAACCCTGACTAATTCACTACCAAGTCTCATTTTTTCTTATTGCTCTCCTCCCCCCTCACTTTGCCCTAGCCACACTGGCCTTCTTGCTGTTTATCAAGCACACGCGGCTCCTTTCAGCTCCTTGGTCTTTGCTCTTGCTGATACCCCATCACCTGTGATTTGGACATGTTTGGCCCCCTCACCAGGCAGCGTGCATGTGACACGAATGGAAGCAAGCACGGCATCAATTATCATGCCAGTCAAAGAAATGTTTGTGTCCATTGAACTTGCTTGACTGATAATTAGATCATGAGGGCACCTTGAAAAATACAACTTATAAGTCACCAGCCAATGCTAGAGATTTTATAATTCAAGTGGCTGCTACAGGACCCTGCACCTGACAGAATCTCAATGCAACACCTCTTGGGACATTTTGAGAACTCTGCCTGTGCTTTTGTGGCACAAATCAATGACTAATCTCAAAAGAGACTTTGTAATCCCCTCTGTCACCAATTAAATAATGCCTTTCAGAATCCTGCCTCATTTGACAACACTTCTTTTTTGACTCTATCTGGGTCTTCTGCTTGGGAAGGCTTGGGGAGACTTGCTGAACTCACTTTGGCATGACACGATTTTCCTTTGTCTGGTGAGCAATACATTCAGCTTTGGTTTTTCAGCTCTGCTGCTCTGGTTATTTCAATATGACAGTGTCTTAATGATTTCATGTTCTTCCCCTTTACTGTTTTAGGCCTTCAAAAATTTTTTTTAGGAGTTTCGGTATTTACTGGTTGGTCTCTTTGTTTTCCTGGGTCCCTTTGTGGAAACATGGTAAATTCTCTTCTGAGAAAGGAAGGATTTTACTGACCTGGATTTAGGGACAATCCCCCAACTGTTTTAGGCAGTTTGTTCTGAAATATTATTATATAAAATTTCATTCCTGAAACCCCATCAAATCTGAACCCTTTTCGGGCATTCCTGAACTCTCCCCTCCCCCACCAAAAAACCCCAAATCCCCTAAACTTTAATTACTATAGCTATTTATTTTGGTCCCTCTCTGTGGGTGAGATTTACATTAATTAGAGTATAATGAAGCCTGCCCTTTCAAACAAATGGATTCCTTTGTTTGCGCTCCTTTGGGCAAACCAACTGCACTGTGTGTGATTTCGCAAAAGGAAGGCACTGAAAACAGCTCATAGAAAACCAGACCCCCAGACCTAACCTTCCGCATCCTTCCCAAGATACCTGCAGCATTACACACTTGAGATTTGTGAACAGAGACCTGTATATATATACTTTTTGTCTTGTTGTTTTCCTACCTGCAGAAGAGACACATTTTCTCAGAAAACATTTCCTTCTCTGCGGCTTTCTGGTTAGTATTCAGGCCACCACCTCTGTTATCAGACGGTGGCAACAAAGCTTTTCCGCCTGAATCTTCTGCGAGGTGGCGAGGGAATGGATTGCACAGTAATGAGCTGTTTTTGCAGGCTTCCTTCGGGAGCCTTTTCTTATATCCCTTGGCAAGAGGAGCTAATTCAAAACAGCAACCCAACCCTTGGGCATCTCAAATTCACAGAAATTCAGCTGACTTGACAGGAAGAGGGTCTCCCTGAAAATCGGTACTGTAAATCAGAGCTTTGTTCTCTGAGGGAAGGGGTGGCTAGAGGTTTTCTGGCACCTCTTATATAACCTTATATAAGACTTTTATCCCTATTGCTGTTTTAAAGCCAACTGAAGATGGTAGGGAGCGTGCTGGGAGCTGCTTTTCTTTCCTGATTATGCTGTTTCATCCTCTAAGCAACATGAACTGAGAGTCTCAAAGTGTTTCTTCCTGGAGAGGCAATCACAGACTGTTTTACTTTTCATGAACTTGACCAGATAGACTTAATCTTCTTGAGGGCAGGGCCAGCGATTTTTATTTTTATATCTCCAGTAGCTAACACAGAGCCTGGCACTTAGTAGACCCTCAGTGTATACTCGGTGGATGTCGGATGGCTGATGGGGCTAGCAGTGGCTGTGCTGATTCTGTTTACGTAGCAAGCATTGCTGCTGCCTTGCTGATGTTCGTGCTCAGGTGTTACCTCTGCATGTGCTCCCATTTCTTTTGGCTCCAGCCTGCAATTCCTTTTCTCTCCTGTCTCCAGTTGTTAGTTCTCCTTCTTTCCATCAAAATATGACTTCCCATCCTTATAGACTTCTCTGTCTCCAACCTAAGTAATCTGCTACACATACACACACACACACACACACACACACACACACACACACACACGTCTCCTTATTCTTTTGTAGGTTACTTTTTTGTAGGTTCTAATTTCCTTCTCCTCTACCCTCACATCGCATCTTCCCCTTCACCCTCAAGGGTTTCCCCATTCTTTCAACCCAAAATGATCCTCATTCATCCCAGGTTCTGCTTTGATTTCTACCTTTTCTTAGTCCCCATCCTATGCTTTTGATGGGTTTTACCCCTTCATCCTCTGGCAACTTCCTTTTATTTACGTATTTCTTAACTTGCTGAAGGTTGGAATCGAAAAGGGGTGGTCTTTACCTTTTAGATTTATGTTGCTAACCAGTGAAATACGCCAACAATGGTGGTTTCATGGGTACAATGGTAGAAATTGCATATGTTCCCTTTGAATGTGTGGGATAATTATTAAGAGGGCTAGCTGAAAAACATCACAGTGTTTTATTTAACTACTGGTCTCAACCAGGGACAGTTTTGCTGCCAAGGGGACATTTGGCAATGCATAGAGACATTTTTAGTTGTCACAACTGGGGGCTAGGAGCAGGGATACAGAAGGATGCTACTGGCATCTAGCGGGTAGAGGCCAGGGATGCTACTAAACATCCTAAGGTACACAGGACAGCCTCCACTACAAAGGCTTATTGGGGCCAATATGTCAATAGTGTCCGGGTTGATAAACCTTGGCTTATACCTTCTCTTCCTTTCTTGGGACCTTTCTGCCCTGTCTCTTGATGCCCTGGGTCCTCACAACCTAATCGTGTCACTGTGTCTCATGGCCCTAATTGCTGTGTTTGCCCACTGCCTAGAGAGCACCCCATGCCTGGTTTTAATCTCCACGGTGAAAGCTAACCATGAACATTCTTCACTTCGTGGAATCCTGGCTAGTGGGAGCAGGAAGGGCCTTTACAAGCTTTTATAATCTGCCTTCTGACTCTTCAGAGTAAAGAGAAGTGACTTTGCTAAGATCACACAGCTACCCACAGGCTGGTCTGGGGGCTATGGCCCTGGTGGCCCTATTCCCAGCCCTCTTCTGTTTATACTCACTGCTTTTGGTCAAAAAGGGAAATACAAGCTAACGGCTTGGACAAGGGGCAAGAATCAGATTGATTGGTCTCATCCAAACAGGGATGTAATTGTGCACTTCGCAGTTTGCTGGGTTGCTATGAAAACATGTTTTTCAGAATTTCATCCTTTGGGGCTTTCTCAAGGGTCACTGCTGGCTGCAAGTTATGGCTGACGTACCTTACTGTCCTCTTAGAGGGGATGCGGTGACTTGATCAGGTAAAACACAATTCTAAGCAGGTCATTAGAAATGAAAATTTGGGGGAGGCAGAACTGCCACTTCTCTTTATCTCAGGCCATGTAGTCAGCTGTGCACTAGGTCGAGAAGTACCTGAATCTGGGGTGGAAAAGGAGCGTAAACCCAAATCTTCTGCAATGAAGAGCCACAATTTGAGACAATTACAAGGCAAACTGGGGCCACTTCCATGTATTCTCTCCTTCACCTCTCCCCAAACAACCACATTTTATCAGTGAGCCAAAGTATTTTTGGCGGAGAGGGAGAAGGGCTGGACTAATGTTTTTCCAAGTAAGGTCCTTTGACCTAGAGGCTTCAGAATGGCTTGGGATAGGTGTAAAAATGCATATTCCCAGCCCTTCCTAGATCGACATTTACTAGTTCTGGGTGGGGGGAGGCAAACACTGAAAGTATTATTAAGCTGCCAGGGCATCCTTCTATAGTCGTAAGTTAAAGAACCACTGACCCAGGCTCTTGAATAATAAAGCTTTTTCTCCCTGAAACAATTCCAGAAAGTCAGAAGCTTTTGGACAATGCATGAATCTCAGAGAGAAAACCTGCTACTAAAAAAGAAAAACAAAAAAACCTGGCTCTTTTGGTCAGATATTATGGTCATAAGGTGGCTGAGTTGGCTTGGAGCTTTGAAGATGTAAAGGCCACAAAGCATCAGGCTTTGCATCTTTTAAAGTTTTGAAAGAGTTGGAACTGATCTTCTTTCGCTCTCCTGGCACCTTTGGATACCCTTTGAGGACACCTGTGAGTAAAGACAACGTTTTCCTTGGGGGCTGCTTATTACCTACCTCTCCAAGGGCCCTTAAGGTGCCTGCTCATTGATCTACCTTGAATAGATATCTACGTTTTAATTAAGAATACTCACAGGCGTTGAGCACGTTCCTCATTTCAACAGTAATGCTCATTGTTTTTTTTACTTTCCCCTAAGCATGAATCACTTTCCAGGGGCGATGACTCTTCATCTATGCAGCTAGCCACATTTCCTGGGTTGGCGCTTCTGTTTATTTACTTGTATTTTGTTGGACCAAGTTTTATACGCAGCCCTCCTTCTCCTCTTTCCAAAACCCTTAGTCATTTGCAGAATGGAAGCTGTCATGCTCTTTTGTTACCCCACCATCCAATAAGCACATTGTTTCCCTAAGCATGGACCATGTTCTCTTTTCCTTTCAGAAAGAGATGCAGAACACAAATACTTCTGCTTTGTGCATATAAACTGTGTAATTATCTGACCTTAGGTGATCATTGCTTTATTTTTTAAATTTTGGAGTGGAAAGAAAAGTGAAGAGTGACAGTACCCAACTGAGTCCTACAAACTCTAAAACAAATTTCCAAATTTTGAGATCAATCAGATCCACCAGCTAGTCCCTTATTCTCTGCTGTTTGCTTCCTTACCCCAGGACCTTTGCACTTGCTGTTCCCAGCTTCCTATGCTCTTCATCAGATATTCAACTTGGCTAGCCCTACTCATTTGCTTCCTGCAGCTCTCTGCCCAAATGTTCCTTCTTCATGGAGGCCTTCTTTAACCATCCATCCCATGGTGCTCCCTCTTCTCCTTCCCTTGCTTTAGTTCTCCCCACACATGACAAATTCTGTACAGTTCTGTGTGTGCATTTCCCCCACCATAAGGCAAATTCCCTGAGGGCAGGGTCTTGTCTGTTCAATGCTGTAGTCTCAGCACCGACACCAGTGCCTGGCATATAGTAGACACTCAAGCAGTGCTGGATGTGTGAATGAATGAATAAATGGATGTAGAAATAAGGGCCAAATGACTATCTTCTTTGTATATAAATTCTTCCCAGAATGAACACGCATGTAAGGAGAGAAGTCATGAGCTACAGGAGTCTGATAAAGATGGGCCTTCCACCTACCTCTAAGTCTGTGCTGATGGTTTCTCTTCACTAGCAACCGCTGTGCCCAGAAACCACGGGAGGCTTCAAACAAATAATAACAGAGAAAAATCCTTTCACTTTCATTGGTAGAAAACTTCATATCAAGCAGGCATAGCAGACGCTGTCTGTTTCTGCCTACTGAATCAATATTTGAATCTCAGTATTCACTATCAAACAAGGAAGACTGGGCAAGATGTAAAACTAAACACATGTATTCTTGGCCTCCATTATTAACATTATTTCCTGCAGAATATGCCACACTCAAATGCATGCATCTTTTTGATAATGCCACTTTTCCACACACAGCAACTAAAGAACAGGATTACATGTGCGTGTATTTATAATATACGAAAATATATATACAGTACAGGGACAAATTATTCCTTATTGTGGGTGTTATTGTACATTTGGAATGTTTAGCAGCATCCCTGGCATCTACCCACTAGAAGCCACTAATATCTTCCTCTTAGTTATGACAACCCAAACTGTCTCCAGACACTGCCAAATATCCTTCGGGGGAGGGGTCAAAATCACTCCCAGCTGAAAAATCACTGAGTTAAATGAAGAAGACAGACTCTCAGGACTTCTGAGTCAGTAGGCCTGGGATGGGGCCTGGGAATATGTGCTTTAAAACAGTTCCCCCAGTTAAATGTGATAATCTGCTAGAGTTGAGAACTACTGCCCAATTTATTCTCCATGGTGATGACAGCATGTTCCTCATTCTAAGGTCCTGGCAAGGATCCAGTTTTCAACTAACTGAAAGTGGAATGTCAGAAAAATATACATCCAAGGAAAAATAGAGGAAAGTAAGGTATTGCTATTTCCCTTCCACTTTTCCCTCTCCGTGAAGTGAGAGACACTGACTCTGACACAAACTAAATTGTCAAGTGACAAAATCGGAAGCAGTGTTGTCTCACACATGAAACGAAGAAATAAATAGAAATGGAAGTGTGTGCTTTTATCAGTCCGTGGACACCCGGGCACTCTGACTGATACCATGAGGAGACCCGGGACTTTTGCTCAGTGTCATAGTGATGGAGTTTAGAGCAGTCCCTGAGAAAGCAGATAATCAACAGTCCATGGAGTTAAGAATCTAAAAGGAAAATGGCAACTCAGAAGATGTGGCTCTAACATTTGACCTCTTAGCCACTAATTTTGATGTGGCTGTTTTTAAGGCCTTCTTTCCATTCCTGCAGCTCTCTAAATCGTGACCTGGCACGCAGTGCCACTTATTTTTTGTCTCCAAAGTGGATAATCAGAGACAGCATTATGGAGATGTAGGGACCACAAACATCTAGAGCATCCTTGTGTATAATGCGTCTCTTTTTTTCTCTCTGTCTTTTCTTTTCTTGTACAAATGTGGATACTATTTACGTTTAGGTTGAACCATAGGAAATTGCCATTTTTGTACTTTTAAAAAAATGATAGAATATTGACCTTTTATGTCGATAATCTTAATCTTTCCTATGTCTCCTTCTTCCCCTGACCCCCTTTCTCTCTCTCTGTCTCTCTCTCTATGTCTCTTCATGTCTCTATCCTCGATTTTCCTGCCTTTGCAAGCACATGTGTACTACCCAGAATACCAGCTGTGAAGGTCAATAGATGTTACTGGGAAAAATTAAGGAAAAGAAGAGGTTTCCAAATTTCAATAACTGTTAATTTGAAAACCCACTGATGCACTTCATATATCCGGAGGGGAGGTCCTGTGGTCCAGCATAGCCAATGACGTGTGAAATTCTTGATCCTACCAAATGGAACGGTCCTGATGAGAATGTTAATTTGTTTGTGTCACCATTCCTGCCTTTGCATAGTATTGCTTTTTTTCTTTTTTATTGAGCTCTCAGATTCAAAGGAATTTTTCCAGGTGTGGGGATGTAGTATTAGAGGAATTAAGACTCTGTGGGGCAAAAATCTCTATATATGTACTGACCAATAAACAAAGCCAGACAAACAAGCTATGTTATACTGCCTGGTATACAATTTCCTGTCAAAGCTTACTTTCCGGGTTAGAGTTCAGGCTTTTGCAGCATCTTTGTGAGCTTCTATAAGTGGACCTTGTTGACTGTCCTCACTCTGCTTGCTAGCCCCACTTCTGTCTCCTGGATCACAAATGGGATCTGTCACCTTCTCATGGATGTTATACTTCAAGGCACAATTCCTTTGTTCCTCTGTGCATAACATGCTTACTTTCTCTTCATTTCTTCATCCCTTATACACATGCATGTGTGCATTCACACATGGTTCATATAGCCACATTCTTAGTAATTTACATGTCAAATATTGTGTTTTCCTGTTGTGATGTGGACAATACAGGAAAGCACAGAGAAGAAAATAATAATTGCTCCTACTCCAAAATAAACACTGTTAACATTTTAGTTCATGTTCTCATAATGTTTTAATGCATATATGTTACATTGGGGTCATACTGTATGCAATATTACAACATCTAGTCACTTAATCTTCAGAGCATTTTCTCATCATTTACTATGATTTCAAAGGATGCTTTTTAATATATGCATAGTATTACTTTTATATGGTGTATCTGTTCTTGTGTTATTAATCATTTATTTTTAATAGTTTGTAATTTATTAATATGATGCATTAGTGGACTTTGTTGTATATACCATTTATTATACCCTTCACTATTTTATTAAAATAAATTTATGGAAATTGTATTACTGGGTTAGAAGTTATGACCTTTGTCAAAGCTCTTGATATATATTTCCAACTTACATCCTAAAAAGTTTGTATCTATTTACATTTTCACCATCAGCATAAAGAGGCCCTTGTTTCTCTGTATTTTTCCCACTTTGATTGGGAGAATATATGTTATTTAAATTTGCACATTGTTGACTTATACAACTGTACTCTCATATTACTTGCCCTTTGTATTTCTTTGTGAATTATCCATGTCTGGACTTTATCTTAAAGGCAAAGGGAAGACACTAAACATTTTTAACTCGGGGAGTAACAAGATTAGATTAGTATTTTCAAAAGCTCATTTTGATCATAGTAAAGAGAATCAATCAGATTACAAACAGGGAAATGAGTCAGGAGACTGGTAGTGATCTTGGGAAGAGACGATGGCGACCTGCCCTAGAGTGATAGTAATGGGACTGGAGGAAACTGAATGGTTCAAAAGATATCCAGGAGGTAGAATATATGGGATTTTTTAGACATAGGTCATCAGGGTGAGGTACTGGACCACAGTTTCTCAACCCTGGCACTATTGACATTTGAGGCTGGATCATTCTTTGTTGTGAGGGAACGTCCTGTGCAGCGTAGGATGTTTAGCAACATCCCTGGCTTCCGCCAGCTAGATGCAAATATCACCTCTTTCCCCAGGGTGACAACCAAAACTTTCTCTAGACATCAACAAATGTTTCTGAGTGCCAAAATGGGCTCCGGCTGAGAACCACTGGACCAGTCAATGATGATTTCTAGGATGTGGGCTTGGGTAACCCAGAAAGGGAACATGGAGACAGGAGCAGATTTCAGTGGTGAAGAAAGCAGTGATTCACATACAGTTTTGGACATGTTGATTTTGAATTAATTGTAGGAAAGACGGTAGTAGGCAATTATAATAGTATGGGCTCCGAAGACCTGGCCTGGTGATAGCTTCTGAGCCTTTGGCATACAGATGATGATCAATGGGAATGAGTAAAGCGAGAAGGGAACTGGGCTTAGGGTAGAAAGAACATGGAAGGTTCTCAACATTTAAGAAAGAAGAAAAATGTATCAAGGGAACTCATAAGGGGTTATCAGAGAGGCACGTGGAAAACTAGAAGAGTGAGGTGTCATGGAGAGCAAGGTAAGAGACTTAGAAGTAGCAGAAGCCTCTTATTGTGTCACATGCTGCGAGAAGTCAATTACAATAAGGAATTCACTGGAGCTAGTGGGCAGGAAACTCTTAATCATCTTGGCAACAGCCATTTCAATTGAGTATTGGGGTAGGAAGCCAGACAGAAGTTGGTCAAGAGGTCTCTGGGAGGTCAAGAAGTAAAAGCAGAGAGATGAACTATTCTTTAGGAAGATTTGCTGACAAAATTTTCTATTCAGTAGCTAGAGAACTAAGTGGGGCTGAGGGAAGATTTGTTAATTTTTTTTTTTTCAGATGGAGTCTTGCTCTGTCGCCCAGGCTGGAGCGCAGTGGCGTGATCTCGGCTCACTGCTAGCTCCACCTCCTGAGTTCACGCCATTCTCCTGCCTCAGCCTCCCTAGTAGCTGGGACTACAGGCACCCACCACCACGCCCGACTAATTTTTTATATTTTTAGTAGAGATGGGGTTTCACCGTGTTAGCCAGGATGGTGTTAATTTTAATTTTTAAAATTAAACTTGTAATTTTGACATAATGATGGTAGATTCACATGTAGTTTTAAGAAATAATACTGAGAGATCCATGTACCCTGTACTCAATTTCTCCCAATGATAACAGCTTTCAAAACTATAGTATAAATATCACAACCAGGATATCGACATTGATATAATCCACCAATCTTATTCAAAATTTCCCAAATTAACTTGTACTTGTGTGTGTGTGTCTGTGTGTGTGTGTGTGTATACTCTATTTAGTTCTATGTAGTTTTATCATGTGTAGAGTTGTGTATCCACCACCAGTCAAGATACAAAGGCCAGGCGCGGTGGCTCAAGCCTGTAATCCCAGCACTTTGGGAGGCTGAGGCGGGCAGATCACAAGATCAAGAGATTGAGACCATCCTGGCCAACATGGTGAAACCCCGTCTCTACTGAAAATACAAAAATTAGCTGGGTGTGGTGGCACATGCCTGTAGTCCCAGCTACTCGGGAGGCTGAGGCAGGAGAATCGCTTGAACCCGGGAGGCGGAGGTTGCAGTGAGCCGAGATCGTGCCACTGCACTTCAGCCAGGGCGACAGAGTGAGACTCTGTCTCAAAAAAACAACAAAGAACAAAAAAAAAAAAAAACAAAACGTTTACCTCATATTGCCCCTTATAACCACATCCGCCTCCCTCCCACACTCCCACTCCAACCTTAACCCCTAGCAAACACTGCTGTTCTCTATAATTCCATCATTTAAAATGTCATATATAAATGGAATCATACAATACACAGCCTTACGGAATGGGCTATTTACACTCAGCAAAATTCCCTGGAGATTCATCCAAGTTATTGTGTGTATCAATAGTTCATTCCTTTTTATTACTGAATAGTAGTCCATGGTATAAATGTATTATAGTTTGTTAAAACATTCACCCCACTGAAGAACATCCAGGTTGTTTCCAGTTGCTATAAACACTAGCTCACAGGGTTTTGTGTTTGCACACGTTTTCCTTTATCTGGGGTAAATGCCCAAGAGTGCAATTGCTGGGCCGTATAGTATTTGCACTTTCAGTTTTATGAGAAACTGCCAAAATGTTTTCTAGAGTGGCCGTACCATTTTACATTCTCACTAGCAGTGTAGGAGTGATTCAGTTTCTCTGCATCTTCATCAGGATTTGATGTAGTCTCTTTTTTTTTTTTTTTGTCATTCTGAGAGATACGTAGTAATATTACATTGTGGTTTTTATTTGCATTTTTCTAACGACTAATGATGTTGAACATCTTTCCTATGATTATCTGCCATCTTCAGTGAAATAGTTGTGTATGTCTTTTGCCCATTTTCTTTTTGTTTCTGTGGACTTTTGAGAGTTCTATATTCTATATACTTGCCCTCGAGAGTTCTGTATTCTATATACTTGTTGGATATGTTATTCGCAAATATTTTACCTCAGCAGTCTATAGCTTTTCTTTTCACAGGTTCTTCGACGAGTGAAAGTTTTAATTTCAATGAGGTTCAGGTTATCACTTTTTTTCTTTTATGACTCATCATTTTGTTTTTGTTATCATTGTGTTTTTCAGACAGAGACTTGCTCTGTCTCCAGGCTGGAGTGCAGTGGCATGATCAGAGCTCACCGCACTCCAGCCAAAATGCACTCAAATTCCAAAATCCTGGAGCTCAAGTGATCCTCCTGCCTCAGCCTCCTGAGTAGCTAGTTCCACAGGTGTGTGCCATCACACCTGGCTAATTTTTTGTTTGTTTTTTGTAGAGACAGGGTCTCACTATGTTGCCCAGGCTGTTCCTGAACTCCTGGGCTCAAGTGATCCTCATGCCTTGGCCTCCCAAAGTGCTAGGATTATAGGCGTGAGCCACCGTGCCCAGCCTGGATCATGCTTTTGGCATCAATTATAATAATTCTTCACTCTAGCCCTAGGTCTATTTTATCCTATATACTTTGTAAAAGTTTTTAAAGTTTTATGTTTTATACTTAACTCCATGAGCCATTTAGTCAATTTTTGTATAATATATAAAGTTTAGGTAAAAGCTTTTTAGAAAAACCTATAAATGTCCAATTGCTTCAGTACAGTTTATTAAAAAGTATCTTTAATTTTTTTTAAGATGTAAAAGATTTGAGGATATATAAAGGCTGATGGAAAGTAGCTATTGGAGAAGTGTGAGGTCAAGGGCACACAAATCCAGGAGTAATAGTGGCACAGGTCCTCGAGAAGGTGAGAGGGAATGAGGTCCTGTTTCAACACTTTAGGTATAATGTGTGACAAGTGCAAAGAAGAGGAAGAGTTTCACTGTCATATTTTCGTCTTGTCAGAATCATTTGGGATTATGGGGATTATAGTCAGAATTGCAATTTTGAGAAACTCACAATATATTTGATTCATCTTTCCTTCTCAAATCTCATACTATGGAATCATGTCAATCTTTTACTCAAATCTCATAGGGGTCAATAAATTCAATCCCATGGTTATTAATTTAGTATATACTTCATGTTCAATAGGTAGTAAGTGACATGGGGAGTTGCCACATAATACATGATTCTGCTCTTGAGGTGTTTATAATCAAGTTGAGAAAGCTGAAAGCAGTTAAAGAAATCAAAGAAAATGTATAAGTATGTTGAAGTGCTAAAAACAGGTCCCCAGTTCCTTATCCAAAACATTTAGAGCCAGATGACCTTCAAGATTGAGAATTTTTTCCATTTTAGAAAGGTAATATGGTTTGAAAACTGTGTAATATGAATCGATGCCAGTGGGACAAGGCCACAGCTCCCAATAATCAAACTTTATATATATTAAAATACATATAAATAAAATCTAAATATAATAAATGAAGACTGTAAATACAATAGGTTTGCTGCCAAATTAATTTGAACTGAACTTAAGAGAAAAACCAAAAGTTCTGTTTTTACGAAATGTTTGGGTTTCAGAATTGTGGGAAGGCATCGTGGACTTTTTTCATGGGTATTAACTGATACAGGGAAAGGAAGTGAGTATTTATGGTATAGGTAGAAACTTCCCATTTGTTTTCGGCCATAGAATCTGAGACTCAAAACAAGTAGTAACTCAGCATCATCTGGAAACTTGTAGGAAATGCAAATATCACGGCCTACCCCAGACCTACTTGAGTGAAAAATCTATGGGTTGGGTTCCAGTAACCTGTGTTTTAACAGGGAATTCTGACGCACACTAAAAATTTTTTTATTGTGTATATATAAGGTATACAGTATGATGCTTTGTCATATATATGCATAGTGAGATAGTGACTATAGTAAAGCAAATTCGTATATCCATCCTCTCGTATAGCTACCCTTTTCTGCTGAGAACCATTTATATAACAAGTAGGGGACGGAGAACCAGGATTCAAATTCAGGCATTTCTGACTCAAAACTGAATGGGTTTTTGATGCTGTTTCCCTTGCTCTCAAAGTAGAATGAAGCAAGAGATTGATGTAAGCTCAGATGATAATGGTGACTTTAAAGAAGGTATGTTGAGATATACTTCACTTTAATCTAATAGATAAGAACAAAATAATTTTGTAATATACACTCCTAGAAAATTAGTCTGTCCCTTAATTATATATACTTCACTTTAATCTAATAGATAAGAACAAAATAATTTTAATTACACTTCACTTTAATCTAATAGATAAGAACAAAATAATTTTTATAATATACACCTCTAGAAAATTAGTCTGTCTTATTTATAGCAGGAAAAAAATATGCATTGAAAAGTCCCTGTTTTATTTCCTCCATGTTAACATCTAGAAGATGGTACAATTTATTTTGCTATTTCTATAAGATGAAGGTAGTAATTTAGCTTAATTGTGAAAATTAAGAGTTAGAAGCTGTGGAAGGAAAAGAGGTTCTCAAATATTCCTAAGATGGTTATTGATCTATTATTTGGTTTCTTTGATTTGTATCAAAGATATGTATTTTCCTGATAACTTCACGTGGCTTGCTTTCTACTTTAGCATAATTCTTAGTGTACGTGTTGACAAATTTAAGAAAAAAATCCGATTGAAAACCATTACAATATCCTTTTGCCAGTAAGCAATGGTTATTTGTGCGGTTCCAGCTCTACTGGGTAGGCAAGAATCCATATCAATTAGGAGACTACAGGTTTGAACTTAAAAGGTAAGTAAAGACCCAGAGGAAAGGGGGAAATTAAGGACACTGATCATTTTGCTCCTTATTCACTGTCAAACAGGATGACTTAGTTCTGAAAGTGAGCAGGTAGCCATTAATATGGATGTGCTTAGAATGAGACCTAGCAAAATACAAACCTAATAGTCCCTTAGGATATGTCCCAATAACTCAGTGTCATATTGATCTCCTTCAAAAAGGAATACTGTATAGGAAAATAAATCACTGTAGAAACAAAATGGCAAGAAATGGTACAAGACTCACACTGCCTTTGAATTCTCTTTTTACCATGGTGAGTAAAACTTTGTTCTAAGGGATGAAATGAATATAATCCAGTATCTTCTAATAGCAATTAATCATATCAGTTTAGGGCAGCTGTTGCAGTTATCTTTTGCTGCATAACAAATCACCTCAACACTTAGCGCCTTAAAACAATAACAACAATAATTATGCTCACAAATCTGCAATTTGGGCAGGGCTCAGTGGGACAGCATGTCTTAACTCTACTCAGTGACTGTTGAGACTGCTTGAAGGCTGTGAGCTAGAATTATCTGAAGGTGTGAGCACTCACAGGTCTGGCTGTTGCATCAGATTTTTTTTTTTTTTTTTTTTTTTTGACACAGGGTCTTGCTCTGTCGTCCAGGCTGGAGGGCGGTGTTGCGATCATAGTTCACTGCAACCTCTGCCTCCCAGGCTCAAGCGATCCTGCAGTCTCAGCCTCCTGAGTAACTGGGACCACAGGTGTGTGCCACCACGCCTGGCTAATTTTCTGTATCTTTTGTAGAGACAGGGTTTTATCATGTTGCCCAGGCTGGTCTCGAACTCCTGAGCTCATGTGATCCACCCACCTCGGCCTCCCAAAGTGCTGGGATTACAGGTGTGAGCCACCACACCAGGCTTGGGTCAGGTATTAGTTGGCGTTTTCAGCTGAAACATGTACATGTGATTTCTTCCTGTGACCTGTGATTCACAAAATCACGACTGGGTTCTAAGCGTAAGCATCCACAGAGAGGGAGAGAGAGCCAGGTAGAAGCTGGATCACCTTTTATAATCTAGAGCTGGAAGTCATGCAGTGTCTGATCTATCCATTGAAGTTGTCATAAAGTCTTGCCCAGGTTTAAAGGGAGAGGAAATAGAGCACACTTCTTGATAGGGCAGGTGACAAGGTTCTGAGAAGAGCAAATGGGGCTATTGTTGGAAAATGCAGTCAGCCACAGGAACTTAAGAATTATACCTCTGATTGGCCGGGCGTGGTGGCTCATGCCTGTAATCCCAGCACTTTGGGAGGCCGAGGCGGGCGGATTACGAGGTCAGGAGATCGAGACCATCCTGGCTAACACGGTGAAACCCCGTCTCTACTAAAAATACAAAAAATTAGCCGGGCATGGTGGCGGGCACCTGTAGTCCCAGCTACACGGGAGGCTGAGGTAGGCGAATGGCCTGAACCCAGGAGGCGGAGCTTGCAGTGAGCCAAGAATGCACCACTGCACTCCAGCCTGGGCGACAGAGCAAGACTCCGTCTCAAAAAAAAAAAAAGAAAAAAAGAACTATACTTCTGATTTTTAAATTGTTTTTAACTTTTTATTTTGATATATTTTATTTCAAAATATTTAGAACTCAAAATTCTTATTTTGAAATAATTTTACAGTTGAGTTGCAAAAATTGCATAGTTTCCATATATCTTCTATCCGGTTTTCCCTTATGTTACGTCACACATAACAACAGTATGACAGTTATAAAAACTGAACAATTAACTTTGATACAGTACTATTAACCAAGTTACAGAATTTATGTAGATTTCACCAATTTTCCCCTAATACTCTTATTCTGTTTCAAGACTGAATCCAGGATCGCATATTACTTTTAGTCATGTCACCTCAGTCTCATCCAGTCTGTGACACTTCCTCAGTGTTTCCTTGCCTTTCATGTTCTTGACACTTTTGAAGACTACTGGTCAGCTGTTTTGTAGAATGTCCTTCCATTTGGTTGTCTGATGTTTTTTCCATGATTGGATAGGGGTTATGCATTTTTGGGAAGGATACCACAGAGGTGAGGTGTCCTTTTAGTCCATCATATCAAGGGGTCCATGATGTTGATATGTATTGCTGATGATGTTGATCTCGATCATTTGGTTAATCTGCCAAGATGTGTCTACCATATTCTTGACTATGACTTTACTATTTTTCTCCTTGTAATTGCTGAATAATTTGGAGTGATACTTTTGAGACTATACAAATATCTCAAAAAGTTTCATTTAAACTTTTGCAAACAAATTTTAGCACCCATTGGTGGATCTTGCTTGTAGCAATTACTACTGTGGGGTTCTGGTGATCCTCTATTTTCCTCATTCCTTCTATATTAGTTATTTAGAGTTTTTCTCTAAGGGAGAGCTGTCCCTCCTCCCTTGTTTGTTTATTCAGTTATTCATTTATATCAGCATAGACTCTTAAATATTTATTTATTCTTAGGTTTATAATCCAATACTATCATTTAAAAAATTTTTGTTGCTTAAGTTATTTCAACTTTGGCCGTTGGAAGCTCTTCCAGACTGGCTCATATGCCCTTTAAACAGGGCCCTATTCTTTCTTTCTTCAATTTTTTTTTTTTTTTTTTTGACCACTTCTTTACTTTCTGGAACCAAAACATGCTTTGGGTTCATCTTGTATTTTCCTTGGTTCCTTTTACTGAAAAATGGTACTTAGAAACCAAGATGTGAGTGCTTATATGTAAACATTGTTACTAAGATATCACATATAAACACACATCTACATTTCTACCTATATCTATTTATCTGCATATACACGGATTTTAAAAATTGTGTGTCACTGTTGAGACCTCTGACTCTAATGCAGCACCAAAGGGTTTATTCTAGCTTTCTCACTTTCTGTATTTGTAACTTCCTTCTCTGAAGGTGAGAACTCAGCTCTCGTTATCTACAATAAATTTACTTATTTTGCTCCTGGAACACAAATAATTTTAGAACTGTTAACCCACAACCCTGTGAGAAACAAATTTACCACTGTGCTTTTTTCTTTTAGTCTTAATAGTACCCAGTCAAAACAATGCTTTCCAAAGTGATTTAGGTCAGTTCTTTTTTTTTCCTCACCACCTTCAGGATGGTTATATGATTCATTTATAATACGTTAGATTTGTCCCAGGCTGCATTCCTTCCTTTCTCCCACAGCCTTGCTGATTTAAAAAAAATTACATACATTAAAATTCACTCTTTATGGTATACAGTTCTATTGATTGAGACAAATTCATACAGTTGTGTATCCACCACCAAAGTCCCTTACAAAATAGTCTCATCATTAGAGAAATTCCCTTTTGCTGCCCCTTCATAGTCACCCCTACCCCACGCCTCAATCCTTAGTAACCACTGCTCCTGTTTTCCATCCCTATAGTTTTTGTCTTTTCCAGAGTATCAGACAAATGGAATCATGTAAAATGTAGCCTTTTGGGTCCGGCTTCTGTTACTCAGCAAAATGCACTTAAGATTCATCCATGTTTTTACACAAATCAATAGTTCATTCATTTTTACTGCTGGGTAGTATTCCATTGTATGGATGTACCACAGTTTGTTTACCCATTCAACAGCTGGAAGACATTTGTGCTGTTTCCAGTTTTGGCCGTTATGCATAAATCTGCTATGAACATTCATGTACAGATTTTTGTGTGAACATCAGTTTTTGATTCTCTCAAGTACATATCAAGGAGTGTGATTACTGGTACATATGGTAGGTATGCGTTTAACTTCATTGGAAACTGTCAAACTGGTTTCCAAAGTGGCTGCACCAGTTTCCATTCCCTCTAGCAATATATGAGAGTTCTGGTCTCTCTGTGTCCTTGCCACTGTCATTTGGTTACTCTGCAATTTCAGCTCTACAGGGGGTTCAGGAAAAGTCATAAATTTGAAGTCACTTTGGCCGTTTTTTCATCGTAAGAATGGGAAGAATGCTCTTTTAAACTCTACATCACAACTAGAAGCCACGAGTGGAAAAACTTTGATTTTAAGTTTAAGGAGGGAACACCAGTTTAACTGGGAAATTAAGGTCAAAAGGATATACTTACATTATTCTGGAATAAACAGAGCTGCATTGCATAGAGACACAATGTACAGGGAGATTAATGGAGATAAACACATCACTTTCTTTGAGTAGTCTCCTTTAATTTTTTTCATGCCAAGTGACTAGCTCTCTTCCGGATGTTCCCAGAGAACTTTGCCTATAGTTTACTGTGCTGATATTACACTACTTTATCATTATTAATCACAGATTGTATATTTGAATTCTTATGGGATCACAGAGATTATGTAAATAGATCTTGCCAAACATAACACAATGGGAGGAGTGGAGTCAGTGCATGCTATGCCCTACTTTAAGGTAGTTAAAATTAAAACTCATATATGTGTGTGAAATGGAGCTTATGGTCCCCGATTCAATCTGTGTGGTGTTTGGCTGTAGATTCTGTAAGCAGTGGTCAGCATAGTGCCAGCAGCAACACCTACTAGGTGTTTGTCTGACATTTATTGAGTGAATGACTGAATGTCACAGAATCTGGCAGGAGATCCAAAGCAATAACAATTAGATTAAAACAGATGGTTTTCTTTTCTTATAATCTTTGGGAACCCCAATGGCTTTTTAAAATATCTTATGGAACTTCTTGTCCCATCACAGGTTTTGACAGTTTCTACATCTACATGTCTTGAGGAACTAAAATTGAAATAAAATTAAAATAATTGAAATAATAAAGGACGAGGCTCAATTTCCTAAAGTAGAGCACATGGTCTATTTTTACATCAGTTGTTGAGTCAAATGATGACATAGGAAGATTTACTTTTTTATTTTTATTTTTATTTTTTGAGATGGAGTCTCACTCTGTCGCCCAGGCTGGAGCGCACTGGTGCCATCTCGGCTCACTGCAAGCTCCGCTTCCTGGGTTCATGCCATTCTCCTGCCTCAGCCTCCCAAGTAGCTGGGACTACAGGCACCCACCACCATGCCCGGCTAATTTTTTTGTATTTTTAGTAGAGACAGGGTTTCACCGCGTTAGCCAGGATGGTCTCGATCTCCTGACCTCGTGATCTGCCCACCTCAGCCTTCCAAAGTGCTGGGATTACAAGCATGAGCCACCACGCCTGGCCGAATATTTACTTTTTTGCTATGTAATATACCTAGTTTGGTTTGGTAAATGGCAGAGAGACATTTCCTTAAGATTAAAAATTACCTAAGCACCACTCATGTTCATCTGCATTATCTCACAAATTCTTGTACGCTATGGGACTATTTAAAGGGAGATATTTCAGAGAATTGAAAGAGGTAGAATGGCTGTTTTAAGCTGCCATTCATTCCTAAAGGGTGATATGGAATTTTAGATTAAGATCAGTACTTGGAGGTACATGCAGTGGTGACAAAGTAGAATCTAAGAATTGCCCTGGAGTCTAAACTGGGTGAGTGTTTTTAAGAAAAACTGAAGGAATCGCAAGAGATTTTTTTTTTTTGTACTTCTCAGTTGTCATTTTATCTCCAAAGGACTGAGGAACTTTTCTCGAGGTAGAGTGGGAGCAAAAGGAAAATTATAGGTTAGGAGATAAAAAGCCTTTTGGGCAGAGGAAAGACTGTGGTAATGGAGCCAGCAGATCTCAAGGTGGGAAGGATACATTTATACAGAAGGAAAAACTGAGCTCTAACAAAGAATTCCCTGGGGCAGGTAAGACAGAAGAATAAATTAGGTACAAAGCACAAGAATCCCTGAAAAATTGTAATGTGAATGTAACCACCTGTTTTCTCTGAGCTAGACATTCCATATCCACTTAGCTCACGATCACCCATAATCCCCATGACACTGGCCAAGTTTACATTAGTCAGTCAACACTGTGTGTTTTCTATCTTTGTTACTGATACTTAAAAAAAAAAAAAAAGGCTTCTTGTTCATGCTTCTGTTTACCCTACTGTCTGTACTTCTTTTCTCTGGTTTACTTCTTAATATCCAAAAAAACCCAAAACAAAACAAAACAAAACTGGTCTGCAGTAAAATTTATCTGAGTCAGATTCAACACAGTGTTTCAAATACCACACATCCACACCACCAAAGCATTCCTTATTTCTTTATGTAATTAATATATCTTTATGCCAAGTTAATTTGAAATCTCGCTTCAATTTTCCCTTCATGTGATTAGGCACTTAAGAATTAGGTCTCACAGGCCGATTTACATAAATAATGAAGAACTTGATTTACCCTTTCCATGTCGGCTTTTCCCTCTATTGTGTAAATAAATGTTGTAATATACATGCAGCCTTCATTGCAAGTCCTTTACCTTTTCTAGCACTTACAGATATTAATACTGAAATACTAAAGAGTTCTGGCTTTCATGGGTACATTGCTGCCACATCTTATCAGTTCACAAAGGAAGAAATATGAATTTCATGTGAAAAGGCAGGGTTTGGGAGGATGCTATTTATAAATGACAATGGCTGAAAAGCTAATGTGTTGATCAGACTTCTACAGCTTTGAAAAATAATGGAGGCACTCTCTCTCTGCATGGTTGTCACTGTCTAGTCCACGACTTAAATCCACAGCATTTAAGATGACAAGACCTTGTATTTACATAGAGACTTTCTCCAAGGAATTCACATCACTTCTCAGGAATGGCTCCATTAATTCTTATAGCTTAGGGAACTAGAGTGGAAAGATATATCTTTATGGGCAGTTGTCATAAATGAAGAAACCATGCCTGAGGTAGATTTGTAACTTTCTCAAGGTCACTAGCCAAACTGAATTACCAGAAGCGTGGAAATCCAGAGTAGTATCAATTTCCCATGTTGGGGGAGGAATGTGTGTGTCACATGGGGTTGGCGAGGAACATGGCTTTTCAGAAACTGTCTTCTATCATTTTTACTCCTCTATGTCATCTGTGACTGAGAGACATTGTCTTTGGCTAGCTTTTCCCAAACCACGATCCTCTGAACACTGGGCTGTGCAAGACACCAATAGACCTTCACAAAGAAGAAAAGGCTCCCATGGCCAAATAAGTTTGAGAACTGCTTCATGCTGTAACCACTCCTTGGTGATTCATAATTCCTATCAGTGCACTTAAAGCTCTGAGAAGCCCTGTAGTGAAGATTACCTAAGTTTGCTTAGTACACAGTCCCCCAGACTTATTTGACCATGGAAGTAAAGCTTTTTTTATACAGCACCTTTTAATGATTTATAGAACTGCTTTTCAGTGGATCAACGGGGAAATATATTTCTTCGATAAAAGCTCTGGGGAGGAAATGCTGCTCTAAATTACTTTTTGTTCTTTGATATTGCTGGGCCCACCCTCTGTATTGAGGCCTCATTAACAGATGACTTGGGTGGTGTTTGAGCCTTTGAGATGCAGCAGATACTCTCAGTGTTGAAAGCTAAGGTTCTATGGGGGGAATGAAATGGTGTTGAAAAATGACCCAGGAGCAATGCCATAGCCTTGTGCTCCAATCTCCTTCCCATACCTGCCTAGTTCTAGTTTATTATACACTCTGATATGGGGACATTTACTTGGAATGATGGCACAGTGTGCTGTGTGCTGGGCACTGAGGAAATGAATAATCACAGATCAAATAGCAAATCAGGCACAGACCAAGCACCAAGGAGGAGCCAAGAACCAATGGGACAAGAACTAACAGGAGTTTAGCACTGTGGTACAGAATAGAGTATGGCTCTGGAAATTCAGGGGACTACAGAAAATGGGGAGACAAGAAATATGTCATTCAGACAGAGCAGTAAGAATTTTATGTAGACCAAACCTTAATAGACTGTCATGGGGCATCCCAGGTAAGGTTTCAGGGCAAGGGCAGGGTTCAAGATGAAATCCTACCAAGAGGTTTCATTCAGGTTGCTCTTGGACATTGGTTAGGCAAGTCAGCAATAGCATGTTTTAGTCATTGTCCTACAGGCTGTGATAAAAATGCTGCTTTGAAAGTTGCTAACTGAAAACTACTTGGAAAACAGGTGTCTGAGATAGAGACCAATAGCCAGCAGAAACTTATTTTTTTTTATAGGAAAAAACACTACGTTGAAATGATCAGCTGTCTTAATAAAAAAAGATAGGGTGAGAATGCATAGATGTTGGCTCATGTTGAGATGCTAATTCTCCTTCCCTCCTTCCTCCTAGCCAATCAATGATGTCCTCTCTCTCCAAACATATAGATTATCTCTACCTTGCTCAAGCCAGGCAGGATCTCTTATTCTCCAAATGCTATTTTAATTCTTTTGGAATTAGATAAGCAGGGAGGCACCTGGAGGATAGTATTGGAAAGTGACAGGAGGCCGAGTGGGGGGACTAAGAGGGTAAATTGGGGCCAGTTATGAGATAGGTTTGTAAGTTTCTCAGGGTTACTGTGGCCAAATTGAATTACCAGAAGTGTGGAATCCTAGAGTAATATCAATTTCCCATGTGGGGAAGAACTAAGAGGAGGACTTTGGCTCTCATTAGAGAGTTATATATCATGTCATGAGTTTTTGTTGTCCGGAATTTTGTTTGGATGTTGTCTGTGGGGTTTCTGTTTGTTTGGATTTTGTTGTCTGGAAATGAGGGGCCAGCAAAGTTTTGAAGTTGGATTGTGGCATTATTGGTTAAATACCTGAACCTGCTCAGGTATTTAACCACTCTTGCATTGCCCTCACCCTATCATTCCCACTAAATGAAGGACCCTCTTCTCTGGGAAATAGCCTGGGCCATACAGAGAAAGAAGTAAATAAGATAGGTAATCATATTTAGTGAGTCTTAGGTCATGTTTAAACATGGTAAGTAAATGAGATTACTATATGTATTTTCTTTGATTATAGTAATAACCAAGAGGTAGGTTATTATTGTTATAATCAATTATGATGCACAATAAGCAAATGCAGAAAATTTAATATTAGGCCAGCCAGAAATTTTGTTGGGTTTACTTAAGAGTAGGTTTTCTTAAGAGCAGAGAGACCATTCTCTTCTGGGCTGGTGACCCTAAAGATAAATTGGGCTGTCTGATGGCCTTTAATTCCACACATATGCTATGCATGGGTGTGTAAGTCCAGTCCTCTAAGAAGCAGATGTCAAGACAGGATTAAATGTACATGGCTTTTGGAGCTGAGAAAGGCTGAGAGAGCCATTAGGCCACAATGCAAGAGTGACCTGAGCGAAGGGGAGGACAAGAGATTTGGTGAAAAAATTTTAGACTGGTGTGCAGTCAAAAAAAAAAAAAAAAAAAGGTTTCACAAGGTTGTCAGGATGTCCCCCAGCCAACCTTGGCCATCAGAGGTATTCTATGTCTCTTAGGAATGGGACTGCCTTACTTAGTACCCATACTAGGCTCAGTCATTGGTGAGGAGCAGCCTGTGGGAGGTGTGCCCTGCACAAATACGGAAATGAATTTCAATGTCCAGCAGCTACAGCCCAGGTCCCCAGTAGCTGGAAGTCAGAAAGGTGCATTCTATTGGCTGCAACAATGTATATGATTCAAGCTTCCCCTGAGACTGTATTCTCCTTATTGCATTCAGAGGAAGAGTTTCACAAAGAAGGAGAGACTTGTGTTTAGAAATGGGAGGATGAGGGCAACTGAGAGATGGTCATGTCGGTAACATATGAACATGCCACTTGACTGCTTAAGTAGACTAGGCTGATTTGCAGCTCATTTTAATACATTCTGAAAACTCCATGGCATCTAATGTCTTATTGCTTAAAAAGAGAAGTGATTTTACAGAGAGGGAAAAGGTAAAATGTTATTTTCAATTTCTAGGAAAAGTTGTCAGATTCAGGAAGTTTTTGACACTTCATTATAGGTAGAAGCACTTTGTGTAGTCTCTTTACATTTTATACTCAAGATAACTTTTGGACTGATACAATTGCTCTAAAATAATGCTGCTGTCAAATAAGAGGCAAAAACAATTAGACAAAAGACACTTTTGTTTGAAATCAGTATGACTGCATAAAATATATTAATAAAACATAGTGAATAATCTTGATCTCTTGATAAATTGCCCGCTCTGCAGAGCATGGGCAGCTCTTGTAGCATCTATTGAGAAAACAAAGAAATCCTGTCAAGATGACATCTGCTTCTTCTGTGGAACATGTTAGGAGTCATGAGGTTTTGAATATGATGCAGTTAGCAGCATCATGTACTTAATCAGCTGGCAAGGATGAATGCTTGTCTTCCTTTTGGGGCCTCCACGGATTCTAGAATGCTGCTCGCATTTGGATTTACCTGAAAATCAGCATGGCACTTAGCTTAAAGAAGCCGATTGAAAGTGCTATCCCCAACCTGGCATGTCTGAGGGCACTGCTGGCTGTGTGCCAATTAACTGTGGTAAGATGGGGCTGAGGTGGCGTATCAGTTAACTATGGCCACAATAATGTGTATAACAAACAACCACAGCATCAAACAACAAAACGGAAAACAACATATCAGTAAACAACAAAAAGTGAGTATTTGGCTCACAAATCTGGGGGTTGCCTGGGGTCAGCTGATCTGGGCTGGGTTCCGCTGGGGCAATGTGGTTTTGTTCTATGTGTTTTTCATCTTCCTCCTGGGATCAGTGGGATAGTCTAGTTATGTTCCTCTCATTTGCCATCCTGTGATAGCAAAGACACGAGAGAAAGCAGAAACACAAGTTCTTTTAAGGCCAAGGCTTGGAAATGACGTACTGTCACTTCTGCCTCATTTTCTTGGCCAAAGCAAGTCACATGGCCAAAATGACAGTCAAGAGTCAGAGGAGTATATTCTGCCCATAAAGCGGCCATGGCAAGGGTGTGGATGCAGACAGTTGTGATGAATTGAAGCGAAATAGGCAGTTTACCAGAGGGACAAATTAGACCTGTCCACTTTGATCTTTTGTTTAATCCAAGTTACCTAGGAAAACTCCAGGTGACTCAGCCCCAAGCAGGGTACAACTTCTTGACTCTCCTTCTGTGGTAGAAGCTGTTAGCCATTCACTAAAATTCATAGCCACTTCTTGGGAACACAGCTTTGCTGCCTTTCATGTGAGGTCATGTGACTGAGTTATAGCCAATGAAATTTGAGTGAATATTTCATGTCTGGCCCAATAAACTTTCCTATTCATGTGTCTCTATGAGCTTTTTCTCTTCCAGCTGACAAAGATGATGATACCTCAGGTTATCTCAGAGCCATATGTTGAAGGTGGCACAGATGTTGTCAACCTAGTTTCCCAAACGATTGTCTGGAAATAGAGCAACTCCACCTCATTTTGCCCTAAGCCTGTACTTACTCTGGACTGTTATATGGTGAGAGAAATGAACTTTCATTGTGTTGAACCATTATAGTTTTGGATCATTTAACAGCTTGCTTAGACTGCCCTAACTAATACATCTGTCATATCTCCATCTTGCTCCTTACCTCCTGTACCTGTTTACTCCTGACCTCTGGCTCACTTATTCTCAGCTTTAGATTTGCCTTTTCAACATGATAATAAAATAACAAAATAATGTCTTCCTTTCTGACTCTTACTCCTTCTTCCTGGACTTTTTTTTTTTTTTTTTTTTTTTTAAGAGCCTGTGGCTCTAGTTGCTCTGGGATGCTCTTAAAAACTACTATTCCATCCAGAAACATGCCAGCTCCCATGATTCTATCTCTGAATTATCTAGTATAGTTTATCCCTGCTGCTTGTCCTTCACAACAGGGGATCAGACATTTTGTCCCCAAACTAAACATCTGTCATCAGGACCATACTGGTGTGGAAAGAACATATAGGATTTAAGGTAGAACATGCCTGAGTTTGAATAATGGCCCTGGTACTTACCAGTGGTGTGATTTTGAGCTCAATGTTTAGCTTCTCTGGGCCTCCATATCTTCTTTTGGAAATGGAGGTAATAATACCTACCTTATAAAGTTGGTCTTAAGGATCAAATGAGATAATGAATTTATTATTTTTAGCACACGTTACCCAATAAATAACATTAATTTTAGTACCATCTTTATAATTATTATTACTATATGTGATAGACTGACTGTCCTGAATTTTCATTCCTTTTTTTTTTTTTTTTTTTTTTTTTTGAGATGGAGTCTTGCTCTGTTACCCAGACTGGAGTATAGTGGCATGGGCTCGGCTTACTCCAATCTCTGCCTCCCGGGTTTGAGTGATTCTCCAGCCTCAGCCTCCCGAGTAGCTGGGATAACAGGTGTGTGCCACCATGCCTGGCTAATTTTTGTATTTTTAGTAGAGATGGGATTTTGCCATGTTGCCCAGGCTGGTCTTGAACTCCTGACCTCGAGTGATCCACCTGCCTCAGCCTCCCAAAGTGCTGGGATTACAGGTGTGAGCCACTGCACCTGGCCACTTCTTTTTGTAACTATGCTCTTTGCCATGTGACTTTAAAGTCCTCTGATTACCTCATTTTGAGTGAAGTATTTTCTCTTGGCCCTTGACTTAGGCTTGGCCATGTAACTTCCTTTAGCCAAGCTATGGTGCATGAAGGGATTTTTAATCACTTCACGTGTATTAAAAAATTAAAACACCACTTTGTACCCCATAAATACATACAACTATAATTTGTCAATAATAAATAAATAAATACAATGTGCTAAGTAGGGTCTATTCTCTTATACCTCTGCTATTTCCATTAGAAACACAGATTATGGCTAGCCTTCCAACCCCATGAGGAGGATGAGAGACATGTGGAACAGAGCAGCTTCAGCCAATGCAGCCTGAAGGAGAGCCATCTCTTATAGCTCATAGATTTGTCAACATTTTTTGGAAGCTCCTAAGGCTTGGAGTGATTTTTTTATACAGTGTTATTGTGATCATATCTAACTGTTACATTTGGAATAGTTAGAAGCCCATGTTAGAAATTTTGATAACCCTGAAAGAACCCAAGGTAACCTCATTTGTCTTGTCTTGGGCCTCCAGAGATACCTGGGGTCATGTCTGAGCTCTGTAGCACAACTCCACAAGCAGAGTGCATATGCAGAAGATGGGTAATTGTGAAACTGGAAATCATCCTTACATCCTCCCACTGTGCTAAGCAAACCACTGCAGTGTTTTGTAGGTACTTGATAAATGACCAATTGCTTTAAGTTGGTTATGTTTCAACCACAACCATTCTTTTTTATGTATACCAGCAATTCTCAAACATTATTACTAATTAGAATTACCACAAGAGTTTCTAAAAAATGTTGCTGCTTGGGTTCCACTCCTGACCTACTAAATGAGAATTTTAGGGGGTAGGTAGCACATATGACGTGTTTAAAAAATTCTCCAAGTAAAAGTAATGCACAGACAAGGTTGAGAAAAACTCATTTTCTTTTCAGAGCACAAATTTCTTTTTCAATTTAGGTGAAATTCAAAAACATATAATTAACCATGTTTAAAGTAAACAATTAAGTATATTTAGTAGATTCATAATGTTGTGCAATTATCACCTTTATTTAGTCTCCAAACATTTTCACCACCCACAAAGGAGACCCTGTATCCAGTAAGCAGCCTTCCTCCAGTTCTCCCTATCCCCCTGTATCTGTTTACTCCTGACCTCTGGCTCACCTATTCTCAGGTTTAGATTTGACTTTTCAATGTGATAATAAAGTAGTGTCTTCCTTTTGGAATCTTATTGCTTTTTCCTGAACAATTTTTATTTAGAGCCTGTGGCTCTACTTGCTCTGAGATGCTCTTACAAACTACCATCCCACCCAGAAGGATACCAGCTCTCAAGATTCTATCTCTGAATTATCTAGTATAGGTTACCCCTGGGAACCATTAATTTGATTTCTGTCTCTATGGATTAGCCTATTCTGGATATTTCATATAAATGGAATCATATAAAATGTGAACTTTTGTGCCTGGCTTCTCTCATTAAGCATAATGTTTTCCATGTTCATCTACATTGTAGCATGGGTCAATGCTTCATTTCTTTTTATGGATGAATAATATTCCATTTTACGGATATACAGCATTTTGTTTATCCATTCATTCAATGATGGACATATGTTGTTTCTACCTTTTGGCTAGCTGCTATGAATATTTGTGTATAAGTACTTGTTTGAACACCTGTTTTCAATTCTTTTGGGTATATTCCTAGGGGTGGAATTGCTGGGTCGTATGATAATTCGATGTTAAATTTTTTGAGGAATCACCAAACTATTTTTCATAGCAGATATACCATTTTACGTTTTCACTAGCAAAGTATAAGGGTTCTAATTTCTCCACATCCTGGCCAACACTTGTTTCTTTAAAAAAATTCTTATAGTCATATCATAATTGTGAGAGTAAACAAAAAAATACTCTGGATACTAGACCCTTATCAGCTAAGTGATGTGCAAAATTTTTCCACCATTTTGTGGGTTGTCTTTTCACTTTCTTGAAGGTATCCTTTGATTCACAAAAGTTTTTAATTTTGATGAGGTCAAATTTATCTATTTTTCATTGTTGTTGCTTGTGTTTTTGGTCATATCTAAGAATCCACTGTCAAACTCAAGGCCATGAATATTTACCCCTATGTTTTCTTTTACCAGTTTTTATAGCTTTACATTTTATATTTAGGTCTTTGATCCATTTTGAGATGATTTTTGCAGATGGTATGAGATAAGGGTCCAACTTCATTCTTTTGCATATGGATATCCAGTTGGCCTAGCATCATTTGTTGAAGAGACTATTCTTTGAGAATCACTGATTTTGATAAGAAATTCTCACAGTTGTCACTCAGGGAGACTCGAGTGTAAGACTTTGAGTGGAAGACTCTTTGTACTGAGTCCTTCATTGGAAGGAGGAGAGGTTCTGTTACAAAAAGAGAGAGCAAAAACAGGGACAAGTGGGGAGAATTGAAGTAAAACTGACATGGAAGTTGGCCTCTTGGAGAGATTATAGCAGTCTAGGAACATTGCCAAAGGAATGTGATAATTTCTAACTTCTAGAATTTTTGTTATCAATGAATTCATAGGCATGTATAGATCCATTAGGAATCCAGATGGCTGTTGAAAACTTGGCAAACAGTTAGCTATTATCCACTTAATTAGATAGCTACCATATGCAGCAGAACCATACTTAATTGGCTAAGGGTTTGAAAATAGGGATCAGTCTTGGGGAAGAGGCCTACCCAGAGTGAGGCTAGGCTAGGCAAGGCAAGGTATGGTAGATTGATGATTAAAATGGCTACACTTCTTCATCCCTTCATGTATATAGGCTTTTTGCAATGTGAGCTCCTTCCATCAAGAGGTAAAGCTAATTTCTCATACTTTGAATCTGGGCTGGCCTCATGATTCTCTTTGGCCAATAGAATGCAGCAGAAATGACTCTGTGCTATCTCCCAGCCTAGGCATCAAGATGCTATGTTCACTTCTGCTTTCTTTGTCTTACAGCCTTGACTACCTTCCATGAGAACAAGCCCTTGTTGGAGGCTAGGAGACTTTGTGGAGGTGATCTGAGGCACCCCAGTCAACAACCAGTCAACCTCCGCAAGCAGAGCCAATTAGTCCACCCACAGCTAACCAAGATTCCATGAGACAGCCCAGCTGAGACCAGAATAATTGTCCATCTGAGCCCAGCCCAAGTTGCCAATCCTCAGAATTATGATATAAATAGTTGTTATTTTAAGCCACTAGTTTTGGAGGTGATTTGTTAAACAGCAACAACTAACAATACACAGGGTATCAATCTTCTGCTAAATAGGCTGTGGATAAGGATGGAATCTCTCAAGTCCAAGGCTAGGGTAAGGTAAGGGGGTGCCCAGGGAACATTTAAGGTGGCACTCACTCTCAGGGTCATGCAAGAGCAGGTTGGCACTTTTGTGCACCTGAGAGTGAGTGCCTCTTTAAGAGTGAGGTGCTCAGGCACAAAAGTTAAAGAATCACCACTTTCAGGTGCTGATGCTATACTTTGTCCTGCCTCTTTCTTCTGTTCTAGATGAGCAGTGTTGAGAGTGAGAGCTAAGGAAGGCAAGTAAGGCAGACTGGACCACAGAGAATAAGAGTGATAGCAGGGAAGCTATGCATCAGGTTATAGGTGTTCTCAGTTATTGTCTTGAGTTGGGGTTGTTGGGGAAGATACAAGATTTCAGATAAGGCTGGTGGTAAAGGAAATCCCAGTTGCAACGAAGGAACCCAGCTATTGTGTTTGGAATGATATATTTCAAACTTGTGCATATGTCAGGAACTAGAAGAGGCCTCAACCCGGGCTGCTAGTTGACTCAGTTGAGCTATGGAGAGCAAGTAAGGACATGGGAAGGGAGCCAGGCTGTCATCAGCTCTGTATACACCCACTCTTTGGCCTACTGCTCCTTTGACTTGTTAGTCAGAAGACTTGTTTGACTTGTTAGTTAGAATAAATGGTTAGAATTCAAGAAATAATGGGCCACTTTTAGAAAAGAGCTGCCTGGCAGAAGATGCTTCAGAACTAACAATTTTTCATGATCAGCAGCAATAGATTCTTTGCTCCAATTACAGCTGCCACAACTTACTCATTGCACTGAGTAGTGACAAGCAATTTCAGAAGTGACAAGGACAGACCATAGTCATGCTTGCAAAACCTGGGTCAGACTTAACAATGATAATTTCTAGACTCTCACATCATCACCATGTTTATTGTAATAAATAACAACGATGATGGCTTTTTAAGAGTTGGGGATGGGAATTGCCCAAACAGTGAAGTGGAAAAATAATAGGGGTATGTATTCCTTGGGCCAAGATGTGAACAGTTTTGAAGATACAATTTACATTGTAAACACTGAAGCTTCCTGGATAATAAAGGCATATTTGAGACAAGCTTTCAATTCTTAGCTTGTCAGTCTTTCTGGAATATCCTCACCTCTCTATAAATTGGAAAACACAAGCCTTTCCAGACCTCGGTAGTTAATGAAACCAGAGGAAAGGCCATTTGGTAGCCTCATGGTTCCATCTCCAGAAACCCTGCTTCTCACTAAGCAAAGGTGCACTCCCTACTCCTCCATCCTCTTTGGTATTATCTTTATCCAGTCTGAGACTGTCCCGGCCCTCAGTTACCATTCCCTCATTCCCTTGCTAGTTTACCTTTTAACATTTCCCAGACTTCCTTCTTGGACAGAGTTTCATTGTAAATGAATGCTTTTAATATAGTTACACAACTGCCCCCTCTCCTCCCCTCCTTGAAACTACACCACGTGGATGCTGTTCATTACAACCACTCCTCAGAGACCTGGGACCTAGGGATGACTTGGCATTCTCCCAGAGAAGCCAGGCAATTGCTATTTTGCTCTTACTAGGAAACCACTCTTTCTATAGGGCTCACATAAACCAGTCATTCCTGAGACCGCTTTCTTTGCACTGTCATCTATAGCTTCTTGGAGAGTCATTGAGGACCTTGCCCTTGGCTCTTTCTCACCTTTTTCCATTCTATCCAAATGTGATTATTATACCAAATAATTTGAATGATAGGTGGGATGGGAGAGCCTATTTCAAAGTCATCTCTCTTAGCTTGTGTCGTTGCTGAAGTTTGGTATTTTTTCGTCTAATATTTCAAATCTCCACAAATTTTAACTGGATATAATTTGACTCATAGAACTTAAGGAAGCTTGGGTGGCCATCTTCTTTATAACTAAGTCCCTACCTATGAAAATGCTTTCAGAACTCTGGAGAGAGGAATTTCACGCTTCCCCTCAATGTATTGCTCCTGTATTTAAGTTAGTTTCTTTGATGGTAGTCTTCTGAAGTTAGAGACCAGGTCTTATCACTCTCTACCCTCCATTGTGCCTCACCTTCTGCCTGGTACAGAGTAAATTCCTGTTGGCGCGTTGGTGCAATTTTTAAACTTTGATGCAATGGGAGATGGACAAGTAATCAAACTATCTTTTCTTTGAAAAAAATAAAAATAAAAATTCTGAATGCCCAGGCTACTGTCATTGGCTTGGCCTACATTCTCCATATAGGAGTATACAGAATATGGAAAGCAGACTTGATTTTTTTCTTAGCCAATTTTGAGCTCAAAAGAATCTGATGACTGCTAAGAAAGAAAAACCAATGGGAAACTGATGTATAATTTATTTGCTACCCGGTACCCACAGGAAACATCTGTTGTGATTTTATAAGCCTGTACAAATTCAAAACAAGATAAGTAAAGAAAATGTGTCCATTTAAAAGACAGCATAGCAGTCTTCTCTAAGCACATTAAGGAAAGAGATGTCTGCAGCTTTATTTGGTGATTGTATATAATCTCACAGGCAACACAGCTATTTTATTCATTTAATTAAAAATGGAAACTGTATTATAATGAAAAAAGGAAGCTGTGGAAAATGATGAACCACACTCCCTGAGTTCCCAACCTATTTCTTTCATTTTGTGTGCTTAAGTTTTCCTGGCAATTAAGATGTTTAAAACAATGGAACGAAAGTACAGAGTTATGGGACGGCTGGTTAACTTCCTCATAAAGTTATTTCTTTTAAATCCCTTGCCAGTTACTCAGTAAGCAAAAAAACTTAAACATCAATGTTAATTACCTTTATTCGTGCTGACAACTGTAGTTTCCTGTAATGATCAGGTTTGTTCTATGATCCATTTACTAAGTTGTAAATTATTATTGGGTATGAGTGCTACTTTACCACAGATGGAAATACTATTTTTTTTTTTTTTTTTTTTTGAGACAGAGTCTCGCTATGTCTCCCAGGCTGGAGTGCAGTGGCGCAATCTTGGCTCACTGCAACCTCCGCCTCCTGGGTTCAAGTGATTCTCCTGCCTCAGCCTTCCGAGTAGCTGGGATTACAGGCATGCACTACCATGCCTAGCTAATTTTTGTACTTTTAGTAAAGAGGGGGCTTCGCCATGTTGGCCAGGCTGGTCTTGAACTCCTGACCTCAGGTGATCCATCCGTCTCGGCCTCCTAAAGTGCTGGGATTACCGGCATGAGCCACCGCACCCAGCCAGATGGAAATACTTTGCAAATTCTGTTTTTCACAAGATTTGTCAACAAAATCCTCAATGTTCATACCAGCTTCTTATACCCATCTGTAAATACTATGTAAGAAATCCATCTGTCTGTTTACCTATTTACTAATCATTGTGCCCATCGTCAGTGTGTTTCAGCTAAAAACAGTATGATTCTGAATATGATGCTGCATCGAGACTGTGACAGAGTTCCTGCTTGGTGATGAGTCATTGTGAAACACTGGGCAAGTCACTTTATGTCTTTGGATTATATTTGGCCCATGTGTCAAATAAGAGAGTTGAATTAGATGCCTCTCACCTTGAAATGTGGGTATAATACGAGGCCAGCTAGGTCCAGCCCTTAAATAAAAAACTCCCCTGGTCTAGTCAGGTGGGTATCAGGCCGACATAAGACTCACCTCTGGTTTGATACTGTAAAGATCATAAAACAGTAATTAGTTTTATGTCTCCATCCAACCCCCCGACTCCAAGCAGTACCAGAGTAATTTACCAGTAGTAAGTTACTAAGTACTACTTTTGGATTGGTTGTAATAAGACTTACCCTTGCATCATTGTGGATGAGAATCACATGTCCGAACAGCAGCCTGTGTCTGGATATAAAAATAACCAACCATTATATTTGTATAGTGCTTTAAGCTTTTCTAAGTATTTCACATATGTTTTCTCATTTTACCCCGAACAGAATGGGGGTGATGATGAAGATGGTCTGCAAGCACATTTTCAAGGAACGCGAGTTGAGGTTTTCAATCTTAGGCAAAATGAAGGGCTGCATTTTTCCTCAGGGATGAGATTGCACTTATGTTGTTCTTCCTGAATTTCATTAGCTTCTCACTCCCAACTTGAAAGAAGACTGTTCAAGTTGAAAGGCAATGAAGACACTGAGAATGTGGCGACAAATGCTGAATATAAAGTTGAAAAAAAAATGGAAGGCTTCCCTTGGAATTGAAAAAAAAATAATGGTCTTGGCACTCTAATCATTGGGTTTGGGTATTTAAACAGCCTGCAGATTGTCAAAACCAGGGAAATTGCATGAATCTGAAACTTAAGGCCAGAACTGCTTGAAAAAAAAATAGATTCAAGGATGAGGCCAGGTTGCTAAGATGGATTGTACAAATTTAGCAGTGGTAACTTAATTCTTTTTTTCGTACTGTTCTTCAATAATGAAACCTCCAAAACACTAAAAGACTATCAGGGCTCCAAACAGATGGGAAAAGCAGATGCACCTTGAGTCTTCCTTCAGGCAGAGTTCCTGAACACCCTGGGAGATGGTGAAGAGGGATGTATTTTGGGGATCGCTGTGGATTTGAGATTTGTCCATCTCAAAAACAGGGATCTGGCTTACCTAACCAATGGCAAGACTACTGATTGCACTTAAAAAACCTGGTTACATGATTTCTGTTATAATCATTACAAACAGAAAGTGTATATGTACATACTTATGAATGTGTATATATACACACATATATGTATATGCATATATTTTTATCCCCCTTAAAGTGGTGGTGATTTAGGTTTTGGATTTGCTTTGTCTTATTTTAATCTGTTTCTGTCAGGGTTGTTGGAACTTTGAAAAGGCTTATGGATTTCCTTTGGCTACAGTAATATTTTAAAGGTCTTGAAAGTGAGCTCTGAGGCTCAGACTGTCTGGGGGGTCTTAAAAAGCACCGACCCTATTTAAAAGTAGGGCTAAAACAAAGTAGAAGGAAGGAACCATTTCTTAACTGATTTGGTGTGTGTGCGCGGGGCGGGGGGCACCTAAGAATGGAAACATCATCAAGCTGCTTGGTTTTTGTTTTTGTGTGTTGTAAATCCTAAAGCCTCCCTCTTTGAGAACCAAACGGGCTAACATACACACATTTGCGTATTTGGTTTTCACAATTTGTTCGGGGGCAGGGGGTGTGGTGAGGGCAGAGTGATTACTATCACTTGGGCATTTTTGTTAAAAATGCAAATTCTCAACCGCACCGCAGACCTGCTGAATCAGAAACTCTGAGAGTAGAGCCCAGCAAGCTGTTTTATCAAGCGCTCCAGGTGATTCCGATGCATGGTCCAGTTTAGGCACTGTGGATATTTGCTAATAGTTGTCTGAACAGGATAATCATCTGGAGATATTAAAAAATACTCATGTCTGATTCCCACCCTTGGGGATTCTAATTTGATTGGTTTGAGGTAAGAGCTGATCACTGAGTTTCACAACCTCACTATGTGATTCTAATATTCAGACAAGTTTGGGACCCACTAACTTCAACCTACTCTCTTATTAAGGAGCAATTTTCAAAAAAAGAAAAACAGCAGACAGCATTGTCGGAAAAACAAAGCAAAATAGGAGTTTGGGGGAAAGAGAGAAAGTGAGTTATACATACAGAATGTTTTCTGCTCTATCTGGAGGAATCTGAGTCAGTCTCCAGAACCTTTTCAAATGATGATTAATTTGCCAGGTAAGAATATTCTTCTCTGTGTGAGGAATAGTCTTGCTTTTGCAGTTGTCACACTTCAAAGTTTATGTCAGAAAGAGTTTCCCATGGGATTTTGAAGGCAAATAATATAAAAAATAGCATAAAAAATTTGAAAAATGTTACTTTGGAACCCAAGAATATTGGTCAAAAACCATCTGCATTGCCCTTATCTTTGAGGCCTTAAAATGGCAAAGTTACATTTTAAGTTTGCATCTGTTTTATTTCATTGAATCTTATAGTTAGAAGGGACATTGGAGGCCACAGATACCACAGGAATACCTTCTTCTGTTTCTGTGGGTTGGCGGCCTCTACTGAAATTTGCTGGGAAACTTACTGCATTACACTTGCACCAACCAATTGTTAGAAAGTTCTCAGATATTAAAAAGTTCAAAGTGAAATATTTCTGCTTATAAGTTCCACCCATTCATCTCAGTTCTGCCTTGGAGAAGCATTCCCAAGAAGAAGTTTGTTTAACCTGCACGTCCTGCACATGTATCCTGGAACTTAAAATAAAATAAAATACAAATGAAAAAAAGAAGCAGGTTCTTTAAAATCCTTTTCAGACCGAGGAAAGATGTATAACTCACAAGTCTGATGTAGGTTTTGAGGACTGTAATCATGTGGATAATTATTCATACCATTTTCCCCTTTGGTTTTGAACCAACTGGAAATACCCATAAAGCTTAGATATCACGGCAAGATCAATGTTACCGTGGATAAAGCTGGGGCTTCCACCTGAAACCATCATCTGACTTCAACCACTTCCTTCTGAACTGGACTCTGTTACAGGGCAGAGTCATCATCTCTATGAGTTTATCTATCATGTCCTACCATGGTAGACAGAACTCCTCACAAGCTCTAAAAGAAAGAGCCAGCAAAGTCAGGTCTACACAAGCCCAAGTCTCCTCATCCTCATCTCTTCTATTGCAGGGGATGCAGTGTTGGAGGAAGGCACTGAGTATGGATGTTGAAGAGAGAAACCCAAAGAGTTCCTTCCATACTGGAAGAAGAGAGGAAACTGGAAGTGTGTGGTTATAAATTCTCATTCCCCCAAACACTTTAAGTCTTCTGAACTTTTTTGTATTTCAAATAGTTGAAAGCAATTATCATGTGCCCTGTAAATCATCTTTTTCATCTTTTAAAAAATTTAAAATCCCGGCCGGGCACAGTGGCTTATGCCTATAATCCCAGCACTTTTGGAGGCCGAGGCGGGTGGATCACGAGGTCAGGAGTTCGAGACCAGCCTGGCGAAGATGGTAAAACCCCATATCTACTAAAAAAAATACAAAAAATTAGCCGGGCGCGGCAGCAGGCGCCTGTAATCCCAGCTACTCAGGAGGCCGAGGCAGGAGAATCACTTGAAGTTGGAGGGCAGAGGTTGCAGTGAGCTGAGATCACGCCACTACAATCCAGCCCGGGCGAGAGAGTGAGACTCCGTCTCAAAAAAAAAAAATAAAAATAATAAAAAAAGTAAAACCCCAAGATATCCAGACCCTTCACCATGCTGGTTATCCTTATCTGGTTATGAATCACTTCATTATTCCTCTTAAGGTATGATGTTCAGAAGGGGTGTGGGGAGAGGCATTTACTTTGTTTTCTTTATATTTTTATTTTCAGACAACTATGGTAACTTTTGATCTTGTTTAATGAGTCTTTTCTTACCCAAATGACCTAAAGATAATCTCTCATATTTAAAAACATATTTTAAGGTATTACCTCTCATATTTAATAGTCTTGACTATTCTTGGTCTGTTATTCTTTGATATAAACATTAGAATCAGCTTGTTAAATATCTTAAAAATTTGTTAGATTTTTTACTAAAATTGCATCGAATCTACAGATGAATTTGGTGAGGAAAGACAGCCTCATGAAGTCATATTCTTCTTATCCATGAATATATTTCTCCATTTATTTAGCTCTTTGTTAATGTCTTCAACTAGTTTTATTTTATAATTTTCTCTATTAGGATGTAATGCAACTTGATATGTTTGGGCTGTGTCCCCACCCAAATCTCATCTTGAATTGTAACTCCCACAATTACCACGTGTTGTGGGAGGAACCTGGTGGGAGGAAATTGAATTATGGGGGTGGGCCTTTCCCGTGCTATTCTCATGATAGTGAATGAGTCTCATGAGATCTGATCTGATGGTTTTAAAAATGGGAGTTTCCCTGCACAAGCTCTCGTCTGCTGCCATGTGAGACATGCCTTTCACCTTCTGCCATGATCATGAGGCCTCTCCCCAGCCATGTGGAACTGTAAGTCCATTAAACCTCTTTCTTTAGTAAGTTGCACAGTCTCGGGTATGTCTTTATCAGTAGCGTGAAAACAGACTAATACACAACTTTTGTTTGATTTATTCCTATGTTCCTCATATTCTTTTGTTGCTATTTTAAATGGTGTCTTGAAAATCTACATGTGTTGTTCATTACTAGTATATTGTAGTGTGGCTATAATCTTGCCAAAATCTCTTATTAAGGCAAATTATTTGCTTGTAGATGATTTTAGTTTTTCTATACAGACAATCAAAGTATCTATCAGGTTTATTTCTTCCTTTTGAGTTATGATAGCTTTTATTTTTCTTGTCTAATTGTCTGACTAGGACATCCAGGACAGTATTAAATTGAAATGGTGACAGTGAGCATTCTTGTTCCCACTGTCAAAGGGTATTCTTTTAACTTTCACAGTGTGGTATTTGCTGTCAGGTTTCTTTGTCTTTCGTGCCACGTAGGAGCCCAGCACTTTCTGCCAGCTTCTTGTAGCTGGAATCTCTAGGTGGCCATTTCCATGACAGGTTGCTTTAACTTTTTCAGGCATGAGAAACTCCAAATCTTCTGTGTCTTCCAGTTACAGGAAGTCTATTTAAGTGTTTTGGGTGAAACCATGGAAGTTCCTCTGATTACACTTAAAGTAGGAAGGTAGCACCACCTCATCATCCAACAGCTTTTTCATATGAAATATCTTCATTGAATCTGGTCACATTTCTCCATTTTGACTTCTCTTTATATCCTTGATCTGGCTGGGGCTAGATGAGTCATGGGAATGGTTCTTAAAAATTCAGTCAGAGACTCAATCTTGTACTCACTTTGTTATCTGATATCCCTTTATTTGTATCTCAAGTAAAAATAAGATGGGAAGAGTCCAACTGTACACTGGTTACAGGTCTGTATTTAGCTTTATGAAGCCTAAAGTTCAGCAACAGTCACCTTGTTCCTGAAGAATACGAGTACTTTATTTTATTTATTTTAATTTTATTTTTTTGAGGCAGTCTTTCTCTGTTGCCCAGGCTGGAGTGCAGTGGCGTGATCTCCTCGGCTCACTGCAACCTCCGCCTCTTGGGTTCAAGCAATTCTCGTGCCTCAGCCTCCCAAGAAGCTGGATAGGCGAGCACCACCATGCCTGGCTAATTTTTGTATTTTTGGTAGAGAAGGAGTTTCACCATGTTGGCCAGGCTGGTCTCGAACTCCTGACCTCAAGTGATCCACTCACCTTGGCCTCCCAAAGTGCTGCGATTACAGGCATGAGCCACTGTGCCCAGCCAATATGAGTACTTTAGAAAGCTTTAACTTTCCTTACCCAATCCTGACTATCCTATTGTTACCCACTATTTTAATGACATCCTGTTTTCTAATGTCACAAATTAGAAACCAGTTTGGGTTTATATAGTGTTTGTCTACATTTACCCATAATTTACCTAGTCTTGACTCGCCATTCTTTCTTGCATCTCAGATATGACTTCTGTAATCATCTTCCTTCTTCATGAAGTGTGTCCTTTAGAATTTCTTTACTGAAGGTCCATTGCTTGCATACTCTCAGTGTTCGTCCTGAGGGGCTGTTTCCCATGAACCAAATTAACTGCCTGTCAAGAATGCCGTTGGTGGGAATAAAGGAGACCGATTTATCACCTGGTTTCCACTTCCCATTGGTCTCAGTTTAACCCGCAAGGTGTTCGCTCTCTCACACAACTAGGTTGTGTCCAATGGGGTCATTGAGTGATGTTAGCAGGGAAGCTCAGGAGGGAGACAAGAGGTGTAGTGCTCGGGTATGACGTAAGGTGCTATCAAGTTGCTCCTACTATCAGGAGCACAGACTTCAGATTTCTTGAAATCTATGCAGAGCTGGTCACCATACTAGTAGCTTGTACAAGAATCAGGTAAAGCTGAGAAGATATGAAGTGGTGCAAATTAAGTGGCCTATTCATTGTGTGTTTTGTGATTTTCTCCCTTCTCTTTCTCTTTTGGTGAGTAATATTTGCAGAAAATGTCTGTGAGAATCCTTTGAAACCTGGATTTAATGTGCTTTCCTCCAGAAAGCAATTGTGTTTACTTCTGTGAGATTTCTAGACCTCTTAAAGTTAATCTCTATGATTTTTTTTCAATTCTCAGAAGTTTTGTGATTTCTAGATCTAATTTTGCATGACTACAAGCTTGCAGCTAGACATTTTCAGGAGAGACCCTGCCACTTCTACGAACAAAGACGAAAGGCTAAGAAAGCCAAATGTCCTTATCATAACTCTCTGTGAGTTGAGGTTTTCCCCCCTTTTTACAGTGAGTGAGTACAGCTTCTAAAAGACTAGGCACTATAAAGAAATCTCCTCGATATACCTAATGTAAATGACGAGTTAATGGGTGCAGCACACCAACATGGCGCATGTATACATATGTAAAAACCTGCACGTTGTGCACATGTATCTTAGAACTTAAAATAAAATAAAATAAAATAAAAAAAAGAAAGAAAAGAAATCTCTCCACCTTTTCTCTTTGCTTAGGCCCAATCATTGTCCCTTTAAAACCCAAAACAAAACTCAAGGGCAGCCAAGGATCTGCAGATAACCTCAGGGCAGCTGCTGGCAGTAGCATTTTGTTATCTCCCTGGACTTAGGCTTTTGTTTCTTTTTGGCCACTGAGGACTTCTTCCATTGTCTTGCTAACTCATCTATCTGTCCATCTTTCTGTCTATTGCATTTTTATGTACATTCCAACCTTTTTAGGTATTCTGTACTGGGAGTATTTTTCCACAATATTATCTGTTCTGTTAAACCAATATCACAGTGCTACTGAATTCTAAGCTAACCATTAAGGAGTTAGTTATTTCTAGTTTATGTTATCTGAAAATTGCTAAGGATGTTATTTGTATCTATGACTAAGGTCTTAGCATTTCTAGTGTTAAGCTTTCCTGGAAGCCTCCACCGCAATTCTATTTCTTAGAGTTCTTTTTTCCTTAAGCGTGAGGTTGGTACTGCCTCATTCCCTATATTCTGTCCTGTTTCTAAAAACAAGTAGATAGGCCTTTGTTATTTTAAAAGGAAACAGATAGGGGATATATCCTGGTTATCTTTGCCATATAAAAAAATCAATCCAAAACTTTATGGCTTCAAACAACAATAATCACTTTATGATTACATTTTATTTTATATTATTTACTGTTATCTTTTGTGGTTCTAAGGGATTGGCTGAGTTGAGCTGGGCAGTTCTCATTTGGGGTTTCTCACATAGTTGTAGTGACTGGGGTTGGAGTCATCTCAAAGGTTTCTTCACTCACATGCTTCAGGTTGACGCTGGATGTCTGTTGGAACCTCACCTGGGCTATGGTTAGAACACATGCCTGGAACAAGTGGTCTCTCTATTTAGCCTGGGCTTCCTCTCAGCCTTGTGGCTGGGTTCCAAGAGAGAGCATCCCAAGGAAGAGAGCGAGTTAGAAGCTGTATTGCCTTTTATGTTCTAGCCTTGGAAATTCTCACTTCTGCTGCATTTTATTTGTTAGAAGAGAATTACCAAGACTGGTAAAATTTGTCGGGAGGGGAATTAGGCTCCGTCTTTTTAAAGGAGGATCAAAGAACTCAGGGACAACCACCACAGATTTAAATGGCCAAACATAAGAAAGTATCACGTGTTTACAAATTCTAACAAAAATTTATATTTCCATGGTCATTGCTCTTCAATTCCTGATCCTTGTTGGTGGAAATATAAATACGTATTTGCCTTTGCTTTTATTACTCACAAGGCTTTGCTCCCTAAATATTTTTTCAGAATCTTTATGTACATTCAAAATGTGAAGATATATTCAACCTACAATAATCTTTAACATTTCTTTAAAGGACCATTTGAATAATCTTTACCTGGTCTCTCGGCCTCTGGTTTTATCCTCCTCCTCTACACCGACATACTTCCAAGCAGTACATCTGATCATGTCGCTCCCATGACTAAAAATCGTGGGTGGCACTTCCAGCTCCTCAACATGGCACAAAAGGTCTTCTATGATTGGCTCCTTCTCCTCTTTTATGCCTCATCTCTCATGTTTCATTTGCCCTTTACACTCTAGCAGGGCTAAATACAATGCCTTTTCACACCTCTGTGCCTTTAAATATGTTGATCCCCTCCCTAGAATACCTGTCCCTAACTTATCTTGCCTGGAAATCGCATGCATTCTTAAGGTGCATCCATAGCGATACAGGTGTTCATGTATCGGTAGTACCCATTTTTCGATGTACTTGCTAGACCTAAAAATCTCTTTTTTGGAAACCTCTGAGTTGAAATCTACTCATATTCTCTACTTCTTCTTCTTGGCAGGATGCAATACATATTTAAACCTTTTCCTTCTGACATTAGCAGCAGCACTTATCAAAGTCCTGGGTAAGAGCTCAGCAATTTTTGAGGCCCACCAAATCTTCAAAGGATACTGGTCAATTTCCTTCAAGAATGGTCTCACATCATTTTGACTTGGTGACAGTACCCACAGTCATAATCCATGTGGTCTCCAATTGTGAGAATATAGCTTTAAAGATTTATCTAAAATATCAACCAGAACCAAAACTTCCCTATAAAGACACAACTTAAAAGAAACAAGTAACTCAGCAATATAAAAGAAATGCAGCATTGTAAAAAAGTAAATAGCATTATAGAAGTAATAGAGCATATAAAATTTTTAAAGCATGAAAACTAGAGAGAAGAAAATTATTAAAATGGCAATTGTTGATATACCATAATTTCAATTTTCCTATTGTTGGACATATAAATATTTCCTATTTTTCTTTATAAGCAACACAGAAAAAAACCTTCATGGCTTTTAATTATTTTCACTGAACTAGCTCTATATCTACTTATGGGGAAGATACCGCACAGGGTGTGTTAATAAAATAAATATTTGGCTTTCTTTGTTACTACTTGAGACTTTTGGGAAACTCAGACTCTGGTCCCAGAAATTAAGTGAACATGCTCACTGAGGCACTTTTCATATTATCCCCTATCCCCAGACTTGCAAACGTTAATTTTTTAGGTCTCTTGGGAAGTGGTTTATTTAGAAGAAATCTTAGCCACCAATCTCAGCTAGCTGTTTCTTTTCCTAACGTGTTTTCCTTTCTTAATTCAGTATAATAGCTTGATATGAATTAGACAAATTCCTTGGTTTAAGGTAATCATGTCAGGTCATCTGCTTTACTGTCTCCTAGGGAGATGGCAGTTTTGTTCCTTCTATTGGTCATTAAACCACTTTACTAAAGAAGATGCTATGACATTAGAAGGATCAGGACTTACAGACCAGGGGAGTGATTTTATAAATGGTATCTGTCCATCTGCTATACAGAATGTTCATATCCTTACAAAACATGTTTTCCTGTACTCAGGTCTTCATTTACCGTTATTTTCTGCCCGCCTACTAATGTATGCATTTTGGATTTCTATCGTAGCTAAATACGCCTGTCTTTTTCTCTTCAGTACAAAACAACTTGTTCAAATCCAGAGGCCAACAGCTTCCACATAGTGTTAGAAAAAGAGTTTGCCCAACTGAAGAGCTGTAAGCTCTCTATTTATTTATTTGAGACGGAGTCTCATTCTGTCGCCCGGCTGGAATGCAGTGGCGCAATCTCTGCTCACTGCAACCTCTGCCTCCCGGGTTCAAGTGATTCTCCTGCCTCAGCCTCCCGAGTAGCTGGGATTAGAGGCGCAGGCAACCACATCCAGCTAATTTTTGTATTTTTAGTAGAGACAGCGTTTCACCATGTTGGCCAGGATGGTCTCTATCTCTTGACCTCGTGATCCACCCACCTCGGCCTCCCAAAGTGCTAGAATTACAACAGGCATGAGCCACCGTGCTCGGCCTATAAGCTATTTATTGTGCTATGGCAAACTGGTTTAACTATTCTGAGTCTCAATGTTCTCATCACTAAGACAGAAGTTTGGAATAGATAATCTTAATGTTCAGTCCTGGTAGGGCATGCAGTTCACCCTTATCAATGAGACAACTGATGACCAACCTCCCACAGACCTAGGACATGAACCTAAGGTGCTTGACTTCAGGTCCAGGGTTTCAAGTCTCATTTCTAATACTTCATTCCCACAAAAATGAGTGACTTTAATTCATGTTATTTAAAGGGGGTAGTAGAGGAGAGATGAGGGTGATGAGGTGAGTGGTGGAGAAGAACTTTCTGGGTAGAGAAATTATCATGAAGAAAGACCTAAATGCAGGACAGATGTTGGCTTATTTGATGAACTAACAGAGAGTCAGCATGACTGGAGTGTAGAGACTGAGAAGGATAGAGTAAGAGATGAGGGTGGAGAGGTGGCCAGGGGCCATGTCATATATGACCTTTTGGTAATGTTAATGAGTTTGTATTCTTTTCAAAGTGGAATGAGAAGCCACTAAAAGGTTCCAAGAAGAAAAGTGTCATGATCTGGTATTTGCTTCATCTAAGCTTCATCAGGGCTTTATGTCCAATATTTAATCTCCAATACATACCACACTGTCTGGTACATAGTAGGCCCTCAACACATTTGAGGACTAAATAAGTAAATAGAAGAATAAAACAATCAATGTAGCTGTAATGTGAAGCATAAGTCAGAAGCATGGGAGGGGTGCTATTAGGGAGATATTACAGTATTCCAGCCAGATGGGTCTCAGTCTGTGGTGGAAACATTAACAAAGGAAGGAAGTAGATGTATTTCAGAAGGATCCTGTACATACAGCCATCAGAACTTGGTCAGAGGATGGAAGGCATTGAGGATGACTTCTAGTTTTCTAGCTTGAAAAATTTGGTAGCTAGAAGTCGCATTTCTTGAAACGGGGACGAAAGGGGGAGCAGAGCAGATTTGAGAAAAGACCAGGGCTTGAGTTTGAACATGATGCAGTTGGGATGCCTAGGAGAAGACAGCCAAGTGGAAATAGCAAGTTATCAATCAGATGCATCAGGTTGGAGGTTAGAAAGGAGATTCAGGTTAGAGATGTAAATTTGGGCACTGTCTGCAAATAAACATTTTTAAAATAGCTATAGGCAAGTGCTTGGAAAAGAGAAGCAGAACCTAGGCCTTAAGAATTCAACATTTAGAGTTTTGGTAGAGAACAAAGGCCCAGCAAAGGAGGTAGAAGAACTATGTCCAATAAATGAGGGGGCAAAGTCAGAAAAGCAAGGCATCCTGGAAGCAATTAAGACTATTTCAGGAAGGAGGAGAAGCGGTTAACAGTGTAGAATTCTCCAGAGGGGAATACATGATAATAATCTGTGTTAAGATTATATGTATTAGATTGAATCCTGTTAAACTGCTTTTTTTTGTATTAAAAAATGGTCAAATATTGGCAACTTTGTATGGGTCAACATAATACACAGTTTGCTTGAAAAGTATATATTTCAGGGGACCATCTCTTCCATTAAGTGAGGAACACCTGTAACCACAACTGTAATGTCTTCTCTCCAACATCTCTTTGTCTATTCTGTTGTTGCCTAACTTCTTTTGGTAAATGTTTATTTACTTGGCTTTTATTCTAAAGACTGGGGAAGCCGTCAAAACATTTTAAGCAGAGTGACAAGATCTGAATAGGTTTTGTTTCATTTGACTGTAAACTAGTGAACCCATTTCTGTTTTCACCCATAGCTCTTTGCCTACTGTGTAGTCCATAGCAGGAATTTGATATTTTTTATATGCCAAGGAGGTTCTTTCCTCAATGTGCAGCACAAGCCCAGTCTGAAAGTATTTTCTCTAATATTTTAAAATATTATCGACATTTAACCTTCACCATATAAATTATATGACATCTTCAGCTTACCTATCATTGTTCTTATTATCTAAACCATGACTTTTGCCATTTGAGTATAGAAGTGTCCTGAGTTACAGAGTCAAGGCTGGTTTCACTATGATGTCAACACAGACATTGGACGAGGAGTTCAGAATCCTGGCATCTGTTTGCTGCATCATGAGCAAATTCACATTACCTCTGGAAGCTTCAGTTTCTTTACTTTTTTGGTTTTCATTCTTTTAAAAATAACTAGATTGAACCGAACGATTTCTTTTGGTTTTCTTTTAGCTCTAACATTTTATGCTTCTATTAATGATTTAACATTCAGATAGAATATTAGTTTCTTTGTTTTGGAGTTTTTTCCTCAGCCTAAAGAAAGCCCAGTGGCTAGTCAGTGTTCCTGGGCTGGCTTCATTCTCCCTAGACACCCTCCTAGTGGCTTGGTTCCCCTGAAAGGCTCCTTTGTTGCCTTCTCAGAGCGTCCAGCCAAGATAGAATACGATGCATCTCATTTATGTTTTGTCTTGCAGAAGTTCTAAACTAGCTACCTTCTGACCAGGACCTGAGGCCAATGTCAACATGCTTTGTTTATCCCATCAAGTGCTTTTTAATGTGAACCAATGCTATAAAACCGGGAGATTTCACATACAAATTTAGATTTTTAGTTTCTTTAAAAACTCAAGATCTTTGGCCACATGGGGTTGGCATTCTTTTACGGCAACAACTGGCTGGGTCTGAGTGGCAGTGGCCCCCCTTTTGGACTGGAAGTTCACTCTCTGGTTCATGACTCACCATTCTGTGCTGCTTTTTGTGCCCTGCACTTCTCCCACATTCACTCACTTTCCCAGTCACTGTAGATATTTGGATTTGATCCACACAGGATGACCCAAGTTGGAAAGGCACCTCAATGATGAAACATCAGTGCAATATGAACCCCGTATGAAGCATGAGAAGACAACAAAGGAGCCTTTCAGGGGAACCAAGCCACTAGGAGGGTGTCTAGGGAGAATGAAGCCAGCCCAGGAACACTGACTAGCCACTGGGCTTTCTTTAGGCTGAGGAAAAAACTCCAAAACAAAGAAACTAATATTCTATCTGAATGTTAAATCATTAATAGAAGCATAAAATGTTAGAGCTAAAAGAAAACCAAAAGAAATCGTTCGGTTCAATCTAGTTATTTTTAAAAGAATGAAAACCAAAAAAGTAAAGAAACTGAAGCTTCCAGAGGTAATGTGAATTTGCTCATGATGCAGCAAACAGATGCCAGGATTCTGAACTCCTCGTCCAATGTCTTTGTTGACATCATAGTGAAACCAGCCTTGACCCTGTAACTCAGGACACTTCCATACTCAAGTATGCAGCTCAGTTTCTCATCTCTTTTTGCTGAGACCTCCAAGAGTCACGTACCACTGGTCAAAGTATTATCTAAAAACAGTAAGCAAATTAAGGGAGCAGGACTTTGCTGTGTTTAGTCATGGTTTTCACAAATGCCTCAGATCAGTGTATCTCAGCCCTGGCTATGTGCTGGAGTCATGTGAGGAAGTTTAAAAAAAAAAAATACTCATGTTTGGCCGGGCGCGGCGGCTCACGCCTGTAATCCCAGCACCTTGGGAGGCCAAGGCGGGCAGATCACGAGGTCAAGAGATCGAGACCATCCTGGCCAACATGGTGAAACCCCGTCTCTACTAAAAATACAAAAAATTAGCCAGGCGTGGTGGCGGGCGCCTGTAGTCCCAGCTACTTGGGAGGCAGAGGCGGGAGAATGGTGTGAACCCGGGAGGCAGAGCTTGCAGTGAGCCGAGATTGCACCACTGCACTCTAGCCTGGCAATAGAGTGAGACTCCGTTAAAAAAAAAAAAAAAAAAAAATATATATATATATATCTCCATGTTTCAGTTTTACCCCAGAACAACTAGATCAGAATCTCTGGGGGAGAGGCCGAAGCATGAGTATTTTTTTTTTTTTTTTTTTTAAATCAGATGTTCAAATGTGCAGCCAGGGTTGAGAAACACCACTATAGAAGCTGCAAATCCACGAGTACTGACATCATCAGCCTAGAGAAATCCTCAAAAAGTCTGGGGAGTTATTTGTGGCTGGTTTTGCAGCCTTTATGGTGTCAGTAGAAACTGCACCTAAGAATAGCCTCCTCCTCACAAACTGGAATGCCCATCTGGCTGGGGTTTCCATCACACCTGGCAGTGCTGGAGAGATGCACTTCCAGCATGGGCCATTTAACCAGCACTACCTCCTTTATGTGAAAAATGTAGGGTGGAGTAGGGATGGGAAAAAGGCCTAAATCTAGTGTTGACAGGTGAAAAAGAGAAGGAGGAGATGGAAGGCTGGTGACTTACAATCCAAATGGCATTTCATCTATTATGAAAAAAAAAAAAATGGTTTCAAGATCTTAGCTTTTAAGATGATTGAGGAAAGAGTGAAAAATAAACTGGTGGTAAGACAGACAAAAATATAAGTTAAGAAGAAGTTGCTTCTATTTGAAGTGTTTGTTTTCTTTCAAGTGTCCCCATTTGGGTTACTTTGATCTAGAACATCGGAAAAATGACTTCCCTCTTGGAGTGTTGTTAAAAATTTAAAAGACCCGGGAAAAATCCAAAGTAATGCCAAACTAATCATTGTTTCCAAAGTTTCCATAGATAAATTATTTTTCCAAACGACCCAGAATAATAGGGTGAGAAGAAGTGCTTTAAACAAGAGTGAGTCAATGACATTTTCCTTGTGTGCCTTCCCTGTAACATCAGGACAATAGGCTTTGAATCCAAGCCTAATATGGAATTGAAAAATTGCAGACTTAGAGTTTATGATGAATACAACCCAGCTGGAGCATTCAATGAACAATGGCAGGAGGGTTTGGTGAAGCCAATCTGGCCCGCTGTGGTTCTGCCACAAGGGAACGATGGGTTTTAAAGGACACAACCTAATTTCTCTCTGCAGCTGGGTGTCACTGACTAATGAAAATATATTGGCACGCTGCTCATGGGTTATTGTTCCATGTAACTGCACCTCTTAGCTGGGGATTTGTAAGCAGGCCATGATTGAAAGCAATATGACTGTGCTTGGTTATTAAAATATTCCAAATACAGCCTGCCCTATTTATTGGAAACAAAGTTTGACAAGATTATGTTGATATGAGGAGCAGATAATGAAACATCTCCGTGCATAGGCACTGCCAATGTCAACTGGGCAGAATTACAGTCCTTAAATATTTATATAGGAAAATGAAATACAACTATTAATACTTCCAGGAAGTGATACAGTGTGAGAGGAGAAATAGACATGAGGAATAGGATCCTGGGCTACTTCTAACAGGCCAATTTATCATTTTTATAAAATGGCTGCATGTCTCATTTGTGGAAACTCTTCAAAGAATGAGAAAAAGCATAAACACCTCTAAAACCTCTAAAAATGAGGCATGTTTAAACAAATGTGTTAAAAAACCTGATGACTACATTAATGTGTTAGAAAGCCTTCATTTTTGTAAGGGCAACTTCTTCTAGGATAATTTAAGCTCTAGCCTATTTATTTATTTAGTAATTTGAAGGCACACTTTATTAACTTGGATAATATAATTTTGTTTTCTTTGGCTTTGTATTGTCTTTGGGAGAAATGTCTAAAAGCAAACAAAGGGAAATGTCCAGACAGGCAATATTCACCTTAAAAAGCACATGAAACAATAGAAAAGGCATTAGTGTAAGAATCAGAGGATCTGAGTTTTAATCCGATGTCTGCCTCGAGCCTAAATTGTAGTAAAGTTGCTTCCACATTTCATGCCTAATTTCCACACTTACTTGTCATATTTACTGTCTGTATTTTGGCATGTGACAATATCTTCATTTTTCTGTAAATATTTTAGGAATGCATGTCTTATATTCAGCAAATTTATGCATTTTCATTATCTGATTTCTTATGGTTTCCATCCATTTAAACACGGAGGGTTATGAACAGCCAAAACTTTCCTGGTTCTGGGGCCTCTGGGGCCTCTGGGTCCCCCGCCCTTCAGTTTTCCCTTTCTCTGACTTTTGCTCTTTCCTCACTCTGTCACTCATTCTAAAGTGACATGCTTTCTGCCCCTCATCCTTTCTCGATCCCCTTCTTTTGCCCCTTAGTCTCCTCACTCTTTGCCCTTTAGCAGCCCCCTCTCTGAGGTGGGCAGCCCAGGGGTGCTTTTTGCAGGCTTGAGGTCTCTCTCCTGCCCTTGATGGAGCAAAGTCAATTATACTTTGCTTAAAATGCTGTGTTAAAGGCAAAATGAAAACCACTCAACTAAAATTTAAAAGTCTTCAAAAGGCTGTTAAAAGCATCACATTCAATACAAAATGGCCTGAACTATACAGTCCTCTTAGAAAGACATTTTTGAATAAGCCAATAAGTTTAGCTAATTGGCAAACTGCTCATTTGCTGACTTAATTTTAAATGAATTGCACTAGAGCCAAAACTAGTCTTATTTTTGCTCTTCTCTTTCCTTCTTTCCGTCCCCCAACCACCTCCTCTTTTTTTTTCCCACCATCTTCAGTCAATGTTTAATTTGCTGATGACGACTTCGGTATTGAACTGAATAAAGCAGTTGGCAGGAATGTGTAGAAGATAGAAAAAAGGAACATGGCTTGATTGCAGCAGTTTCCAGACTATGTCCCAAGTAGCGTTTTCCAAAGCCTCTTCCAGAATTTGATTCAAGAGCAGAATTTGATTCAGGAGCATTCTGGGGTTGCAAGGAGAGGTCTTAAAATATGTTACCACTTGGAATTACTTTTCTGAGTGAATAAGGATTTTCTCAATACTGTGTAATAAAAAATGAAGAAAAATTGGATGTTGAAACTGATGTGTTGACATCCATAGCCACCAATTTCAAAAATTTCCAGAAATAATGCAGCTTTTATTAGTTATATATATTGAGGTTCCATAAGATTGGATTCAGGGGAAAATGGTTTCATTGTTAATAAATGCTTAAGAACCACTGATGATATAAAGAAGAGAACTCTGGACTTGGAAAATGAAGACTGTTTCACATCCATAAACTACTAGTAACTAGCTAGGCGACCTTGAGTAAATCATTTAAAAGTTCTGGGCTTCAGTTTAAATGTATGACACAAGAGAGAATTGTGTTAGCATCCTTTTTAGAAAACAAATACAAATAACCTATATGAGTAATATGGTTTGGATTTGTGTCCCTGCCCAAATCTCACGTCAAATTGTAATCCCCAGTGTTGGAGGATGGGCCTGGTGAGAGGTGACTGGATCATGGGGGCAGATTTCCCCCTTGCTGTTCTGGTGATAGTGAGTTCTCATGAGACCTGGTTGTTTACAAGTGTGTAGCACTTCCCACTTCGCTCTCTTCCTTCTTCAACCGTGTAAAACATGCCTGCTTCTCCTTCACTTTCCACCATGTTTGTAAGTTTCCTGATGCCTCCTCAGCCATGCTTCCTGTACAGCGTGCAGAACTGTGAGCCAATTAAACCTCTTTTCTTTATAAATTACCCAGACTCAGGTATTTCTTTAGAGTCATAGAGCCATGTGAGAACAGACTAATACAATGAGGATTGAGAATCCCAGGAGATATATGAATGTTTAAAAAGAAGCTGGTTGGTGCAAAGAAATGTCTAGTAGGTGACAAACGTGGAGGAATGAGCTTTGTCTCAGATTAATCTCATCTCATTTGTCTAATCTCATCTCAACTATGTAACATTATACTTGCTCTTTCTTTACCTTAGCTAGTGGCCCTACTTACCATGTTGCTCAGAAAAATATAAAGGCCAATATGAGCCAGTATAGAGAATTCATGAATACCCAAGGGTACCACTGTAAGGACTATTCTATTCCTACTTATGAGGACCTTGAAGTTGACTATCACTAGATGTTGAACATACATGATGAGACTGTCTCATGTCCCACTTTTGTCAATACCACTCTTCTACAGCATGTACTTTCTTCAGTAAAATTCAGATTCCCCAAAAGAGTTATTGCCTGAGCAATCCTGAAAAGAAAATAATAGCCTTGTAAGTGTTCAGGTACTTCCTCAGCCTGCCTTCCTTGCTCGCTAGGCAGCCTTGATTCAAATTCCTGCCTTATACAAATTACAAGTTACTAAGTATCCTGGATCTGCAGAAGCATTCTAGCAGTGTCAGAGCCTTAGATATTAAATCCTAGGTGGCTGAAGGTCTTTTGGGCAGTATTAAAGGCTCAGACTCTAAATTTAAATACCTGAATCTGAAAGGTGGCTCTGCACTTACTACCTAGGTATCCTTGGGCAAGCTAGTAAACTTCAGGTTCATTCACTATAAAGTGGGAATAAGAAAAAACTTCTAGGTTCAATATCATATTCCAGTTAAATCATTAAAATCAATTGGCTGAACAGCTGATTTGTTGAATAACAGTATTTTTCAAGTGACCTATTAGCCTCATTTATGAAATTCATCAATTTGTCAAAAACTTGCTTCCTCATTATATCTAAAACACACTGCATTTAATATTGAATGGGATGGTTCTAACAGCTTTAGAAGATTTCTGTGAACTTTTACTTGACCAGTTTTCATTCTGCCTTTAGAGCAGCATTTTTAAGGAATATTCAATTTGTTACAACTAAGATTGGTAGGGTGCTTTAATATTTGTACAAACACATTTAGTAATCAGAAAATGTATTTTTCTATTATACAACATTTTAGAAGTTCTACAACATTTTAGAAGTTCATGTGGGTTTTTTTTAGTTTATGTTGAATTCCTTTGGATCTTCTGGAGTGTCATTTTCTGTTTTACTCTGCTTTTGCCATTTTTAGGATTTTTTTCATCACAGTTTCAAGTAGGAAATCAACTTCTATTTGGCCATTTGGAGAGCCAGACACTTGGCAAATCTATTTTCAACACACTGTGCTGCTTCTATTAAGTTCAACACACATTTCTTGAGTGCCTATAATGTGCCATCTTTGGCTCTGATCATACTAAGAGGACTAGACAGACAGGGCCCTGTTTGTTCATTTCCCATTCCAGTGGAAGAGATCAGCAATATATAAAAGGTGATAACCCCTATGAAGAAAATAGAACTGGGTGTCAGAATAGACAGTGCGATAGTACTGGGGCAGCAGACTGCTATCTTAGATAAGGTGGTTAGACAAAGCTTCTGGAGGTGAAGACACTGAGCTCAGGAGATGGCCTTTGTTGGGATGGGTAGTTCTAAGCCATGGGGCAGAAGAATATTGGTGGGGTGAGACAAGAACCAAAAGCAGTGGCCAAAGACAATATTCATTAGCTCTGCTATTGTGGTTGAGGGTTGCCCAGCCTAAATGTATTTCTTTTCACTGTGGTATGTTTGGTTTACATGTGATCATTCATATAAAGACTGGATGTTTATGTGCTATTTTTCCCTCTTCTGCTATATAAATATTAAGTATTGGCTATATTCAGAAACACAGCAGCACCATGGGAACAAAAGATATATATATACACAAAACAATCAATCAAGTTGGACATTTTTGGCAAAAGGTTTCCAGAGTACACTTTCATTGATACAGTTTTAAAATGCTGTAGCAGCATTTTAGTGCCTGATTAATGGGTTTATTTACTCCAAAGCCTGCTTGAAACTATAATGTCTTTGAAAAAAATATTGAAAAGATGCTTCAGAAAAGCTCATCGGCATTATTTCATTTACCATACTTTCTTGTGCTAATCTTCACTCTAACAAAAATGTCAATGGATACTAATTCTATAGTGGTTTATGTAGGTAAAAGCCTTTTATTTCAGTACAAAATATATATGCATTGCCTACAGAGTAAAATGAAAAATAAGATATGAAAAACACATTGTAGAGCCATCTTGAAAATACAGATGGGGGATAACTGGGAATCATGTCTGCTCCTTACACAGTGTGTAACTTGGCATCCAAGTAAATCACAAGAAGGTTGAAGAGCCACTTGGGAATCTATCAGATAAAGCAATGTATCATATAGAGGGTTAGTGAAGTATTGGTGCTGTTTGAGAGTCTATGAGGGGTTTGAACAGCACCACCCTGTAAGCTTTATTTCAGGGGATTGGAACCTGCCTGTGCATCTGTGTTACCTGGGAAGATTTCTGGGCCTTATCTCAGACCTGTAAGTAACAATCTTGAGAGTAGGGCCAATAAAAAAAATAAACAAATACTTTCCAGGTGATTCTGATGCATGCACAGGGAGCAGGTTTATTTTCAGAAACCATCTTTGTATGTGAAGAGACAAAACCAAATCCGTAAGAGAGAATTCTAGAATAGCTTGCAAATTGTGTTTCCATAGAAGGATGATGGGGTCACCTGAGTTGGCAATGGAGATGGCAGTGGTAAGAGGGAGGCCAAACAGACAGGGCTTTGAAGCCCTGGCCCCACTTCACAAAGCAAATTCACTTTTATCTGTTTCAATGTTTTTATTTCATGTTGAAATATTCTGGTCTTGTACTTAGTAGCATTAAAGTAATATGCAACCAGACATGTTGTGTGGAGGACAGATGGTAGCAGAGAAGCTGTAGGATATTGTAAAGCAGGGCCTGACATAGGGAGAGATCTCAGGCTGGATTTCTTTTAATTCTGTGCAAACAAAAGGTTTGCGGGCCCTCATTTCCACATCAACATTTTCCTCCTTGTTGTCCAAAGCTCTGATCTCTGCTGGAAGGGCCTGATAATTAAACTAAGCTCTTCACAGGAGAGTTGTCCATGGTTGGGTCCAAAACAGTTATTGGGATATAGGCACCATGCCATTCTCGCTAGGCATCCAAGAGTGATGTAGAGGCTGCTGTTAACAGGAGATCCTTGCTGCTTGGTGACAAGCAGGCTAATTATTATAGCTCCTTGCTGCAGGGATGAAGTGTGGGACTCACCAGCACCTGGTTGGATAGTTTTGGGAACTGGCTTAGCTTCCTTATGGCTCCCTGGTTCTGGCAATTGCTGGCTCTCACTTGAGCAAAGACCATGGTGTTTCTTGAGTGCTGACTCAGCTCCCCTCTTTGTGGTTACTTCATTTAGTGCTCTCATCTCTTCTCCCAACAACCTCTCTTCTGGGTAATGTTTCTCTTTATTTTCCCCCCCTCTGCTTGGGAAGCCCTTGTCCGGACCTGTGATGAATGGTCTGCTCTTTCCTCCCTTCTCCTTTGACTAAGGCATAAACTTTATGTCTTGTTCCTTCAAGGTTTGGCCTTTTGGATTCCAAAATTCCTAACTCTTGTTTATCAAACATCTTGGACTTCAAGTGGCCATGGTATATTTTCATTGGAGGTGAGTGAGGAATGGTAATTATGTGAACAAGAAAGGAGTTTCTAAATAACATATTGATTAATTTCTCAAAATATTACCCTATTGTTGTGATAGGGGTCCAATATTTAAGACAGAAGAAATGTTTTGAAAATGCAGTAAATAACATTTTTTAAATCCAGTAATAAAATTACAGAAACAAAAGAGTGTGCCCTGTTGTGGAGGAATGTGAAATGAAGAGTCATTTCATGAACAAAACTTTGGATGGGTTGAAGGGTAAGGCCAGAGTCATCATGGCAGGTTTGGGTGTCAAACTAATAAGGAAGGCCGCATATGAAAAAAACAGTTCCATGTTTACTCAAGAACTGGAAAGAACTATTACTAATGTATCAACTATGTGTATATATACAAATGTATTCATAATATGTATATACAATAGGTAGACAATATAATGGCTTTTCACAGACATTAGCTAGTGGCTACAGTAGGAGGAAAGAGAAACAAATCTATTTTATTGTCTTGTCTCTTTGTGGATAAATTTCCTTCCACAGGATATTTGTTATTTAAGTAAAGCCCTGCAATGAACAGAGCTATTAGCCTAAGAAATGTTGTGAGTAATTTGCCAAGGACTAAACTTATGAGTCTATGCCAGGCAATTCTTGTCAATAGCTTGTCTGAGAGAAACAGTATCTGCAGAAGCATTATCTGAAGGACATGGAATCCATTCATTTCTCTCAGAAATTCTCAATGAAGCTGTGATGGTCGTTTGGGATATTAGACATCTTTATTGTGTAAGGTGTAAGGAAGGGGTCCAGTTTCAGTTTTCTGCATATGGGCACAGGGAAGGGAACGTCACACACCAGGGCCTGTCAGGGGGTGGGGGGTAAGGGGAGTGATAGCATTAGGAGAAATACCTAATGTAGATGATGGGTTGATGGGTGCAGCAAACCACCATGGCACATGCATACCTATGTAACAAACCTACACATTCTGCACATGTATCCCAGAACTTAAAGTATAATAAAAAAAAGTACATGAAAAAACAAACAAACAAACAAACAAAACCAACAAAAAAAGAAATCTTTATTGTGTGGGGCTATCCTATGCATTTTAGTATCTTTAAAATTCCCAGAACTTTCCCACTAAACACCGGTGATGCTCACCTCGCATCACTGTGACAAGTAACAATGTCCCTCCTACAGTTCCAAAGCCAAAGCACCGCTGCTTAGGTACCACTGCTAGACAACATAAAATATATTAACTGATAAATCAGAGAACTGAGTACTTGAATCAATTATATAGGCAACCCAATAGACTCCTAGCTGGTATTACACTTTCTGAGTCACAACTCAGCCGGGCGTGGTGGCTCATGCCTGTAATCCCACCACTTTGGGAGGCCAAGGTGGTGGATCATGAGGTCAAGAGATCAAGACCATCTTGGCCAACATGGTGAAACCCCGTTTCTACTAAAAATACAAAAATTAGCCAGGCATGGTGGCACGTGCCTGTGGTCCCAGCTACTCGGGAGGCTAAGACAGGAGAATCGCTTGAATCCTGGAGGCATGAGCCAAGATTGTGCCACTGCACTCCAGCTTGGTGACAGAGCAAGACTCTATCTCAAAATAATAATAATAATAATAATAATAATAATAAATGTACCAAACTATAGATAGTGATAGGTGGTCTTGGTAGTCTTGCTCGTGCCCTTGCTCTCTTTGATGATCACCTTGGCCTTCTTCAGTTTATGAGACTTTTTATGGGCATTTAAATAATTTTAATTACCAATTTTGAACTTTTCTATAATTGAGGAATGAATGGCTTACCCTCCTTAAGAGAGTTTCCATCCTAAGTAAATAGCGTGGGGATGCGACTGGGGAAGAGAGTTATATTTAAGAGCTGAAGGCCTTTGTGCCTGTGTGTGTGTGCGTGAGAGAGAGTGTGAGACAGTGAGTGAGTGAGTGAGAGAGAGAACGAAAGAGAGAGAGATGGAGTTTCACTCTTGTTGCCCAGGTTGGAGTACAATCGTGTGATCTTGGCTCACTGCAACCTCAGCCTCCCGGGTTCAAGCAAAGCGGTTCTTCTGCCTCAGCCTCCCAGGTAGCTGGGATCACAGGCACATGCCACCACACCCAGCTAATTTTTTGTATTTTTAGTAGAGACAGAGTTTCACCATGTTGGCCAGGCTGGTCGCAAGCTCCTGACCTCAGGTGATCCACCTGCCTCAGCCTCCCAAAGTGTTGAGATCACAGGCGTGAGCCACGGTGCCGGCCTTTTTTTTTTTTTTGAGACAGAGTCTCACTTTGTCACCCAGATTAGAGCACACTGGCGCGATCTCGGCTCACTGCAACCTTCGCCTCCTGAGTTCAAGTGATTCTCATGCCTTAGCCTCCTGAGTAACTGAAATTACAGGTGCATGCCACCACACTTGGCTAATTTTTTGTATTTTTAGTAAAGTCGGCCTTTTGCCATGTTGGTTAGGCTGGTCTTGAATTCCTTACCTCAAGTGGTCCACCCGCCTTGGCCTCCCAAAGTGCTGGGATTACAGGCATGAGTCACCACGCCCAGCCCAGAAGGCCTTTTCAACATCCCTGAAATATAACCTGAGCACCGCTGTCTGCTCAGGGCCTGAAGTTGGAAGTGGTTACCTTTATTCCTTGTTTATCTGGATGTCATTACAATTTTTCTTTTCCAAGTGCAGTGAAGAATTAAAGATCTTGTCCACCAAACAAACAAATAATAAATAAATAAATAAACTTTCTCAGTCATAACTCTAAGAAACTTTTCACTATGTTTACCATAAAGATACTTTTGTCAGCACAATTAAACTGACTTTTCTGAGACAGAATTAGGAGATACTTTGTACCCCGGTCTCAGTAGCAGTGGTGCTTTTCCTGAGTAAGTAGTTTACTTTTCCCCGTATAGATTTTGCATAGTTTGAAAGTGTCCATTTTCCTATGGGCATTTGGAAACCTGAGAGCCTAAAGTGTTGATCCACCTCTGGCATGAACACTATTGTGTTCCAACCTTACTTCTGGTTCCCTATTAGTTTACTGACATCATTTGTCCTTTGACTCATATTTTTCATATTTTAATGGGCTTTTATTTTGCTATGTTACAGGGATTTGTAAATGGCTTGAAGTTCTTTATGAATCAAGGTAAGATAAAAATGTGTGCACATATTCACATATATTCATAGAGTTCTTGGAGTGTGAAATTTGGGGGATGTAAATGTAAGCGTATTTGTGATAGCCAAGTAATTTTACTTTCTCTACAGTAACAACAGTTGGAAATGAAAGTAAAACTTTATAGAAGAACAGCTAAATTAGAGAATTTAATTATTATAACAGCACAATTGTTTAATTTGCTAATTGGAGTTTCTTGGTACATAATCCTCATACATTAAAGAGTATAACTCGATGCTTAGCAGGGAGCTTATCAATTATTTTGCCTCCTCTAATTATCTAAATTTTAGCAGACTCACAGACTTAAGGGGATAAATCAGATAATTTATATTATGCTATGTGTGTGCTAATAATATTAGTTTATTGTTTTTACAAATTACTATTTGTACGTAAAATGAAGTGTTGAACTGATTATTTTCAGACACTTATAGTCCTAAAATTCTCAACGGCTAAAAAGATAGACTAAATTTCCCCTGGAGGTGTTTGTAAACAGCATTTCTATCTAAAAGGTTAGTACATTTGTGGGAAGAAGTAACTGGGTGGAGAGATGGAAAAAAATATTCCTCTTATTCAAAGACCCTCTGACCACAGGAAGTTTTACTAATTTAATCACTACTGGCATGGACCATGGAACAGATGAATAAAGTTCAAAATGTAAGTTCAGGCAACAATACAAGATGCCTGTGTACTTAAATTACATGTTCTTGAAGGTCAGAATACTTTTATTTACAAATATCTCCATATCTTAAGTAGGAAAATGTTTAATATTGATCTGAAAATATAATGGCTGGGACACTTACTATTTAGGTCACTGAAAAATAAAAATAACTCAAACCCCAAACTTCCTTTACAGTTCAGGAAACTAGATGCTCAAAAAGAGGAAAGAGAAACAGAAAAGATTTGAGCAAAAATTCAGATAAATCCCTGACTTGAAGCTGAGCGTGCGTGCGTGTGCATGCGTACGTGTGTACACACGTACGCATGCACACATGTGTGCCTCAATATGTTTTCTCTTATTGTCTCCCCTACTGACATTGAAACAGTGCCTTTGATTTGGACAGAAAGAACATGGTTGAAAAATACAGCTTTGAAAATCCAAATTACAAGGTACGGGCTGTTATTAGGATGTTAGATTAGACAGTGGCAGCGGGACAAGGCAAACAGGTCACAGTGAAATTCAGAAATAAAAAGATATGCTGCCAAGAGATAACTCATTGGGCTGCTAGCCTTGTTTTCTCCCCCATAATAAAATGATTTTTGAGAGACTGCTCAGCCAGAAAAGTAAACCATTCTCACAATTTAAAAGTGCCAGTCATCTGTAAAGCCAGAAGCTAAGACAGAAGGATATTTATGAAGAAGAATAGGATTGTCACTTAAAAGTTAAAAGAAGATAAGAGAAAGAAAATGGAGCCTCTATAGCCAAGTTAATTATTTAGGGGCTTGAGTTCAGCTTCTAGATTTTCCCTCTCCTGAAGCTTTTCTCTCTTCCTTTAGCCTGCCTTTTAACCATTAAACAGTCCATTTGAATGAGCCTGGGAAAAGGAAAGGGGGAACTATACTAATTAAGTCTGTCTTGCAACAGTGGTTCACCCAAAGCAATGCAATTCAAAGGTAGAGCAAATAGTCAAGTTTTACTTTTTATCTTTGTATTTCTTTTCTTTTTTCAAAATCAGATAACGATCATTTAATGATTTGTTAATCTGGAATACAACTGAGGCACTTGGGTGTGCAGGTGTGGGCATGGAGCTAGTGTGAGAAGTCAGCAAAACTTAAATTGACCTATTTTCTCAGAAATAGGGACAGCTGGTGAAGCAGAACCTATCAATGTGGGCTGATACACAAATTGCTCAGCTGGACAAATGTATGTGTAGATGTGGACATTACGATGAAGGACTAGGATGAATCATTCTGCCCATGTCACTTACCCTAAAAAAACTTTTGGCATGCTATGTTAATTTTAAAATAATAATCATCATTTTAAAAGTAACCTTTTTCAACTTTAGAGCAGTGTTAGATTTACAGGATTATTGCAAACACAGTACAGAGAGTTCCCATATGCCCCATATCCAGTTTCACCTATTATTAACATCTTTAGTTGGTACAGTTGTCATCATTAGTAAACCAATACTGATACATGATTATTAACTGAAGTTCATACATTATTCAGATTTCCTCAAATCTTCCCTAATGTCCACTTTCTGTTCCAGGATCCCTTCTAGGATGCCACATTACATTTAATAGAAGTGTCTCCTTAGGCACCTCTAGGTTGTGAAAGTTTCTCCAACTTTCCTTATTTTTTGACTATCTTGACAGTTTTGAGGATTACTGGTCAGGTATTTTGTAGAATGTCCCTCAGTTGGGATTTGTCTGGTGTTTTCTCATGATTAAACTGGGGTTATGGGTTTGTGGGAGGAAGACACAGAAGTAAAAGGTTATTCTCAACACATTATCTCATAAATACAGGCTATCGATATGACTTTCCACTGTCAATATTGATGATCATCTGACTGGTATGTTTGTCAAGTTTCTCCACTGTCAAGTTACTCTTTTTTTTTCCCCTGCCTCCCTTTCCATATTATACTCTTTGGAAGAAAGTTACTATGGGTAAGTAACATACACTAAAGGAGTGAGGAGTGAGGAGTGAGGAGTTGTGCTCCACCTCCTTAAGGGCAGAGTATCTCTGTAAATTATTTGGAACTCTTCTACTTGGAAGATGTGTTTATTATGCCCCATTTATTTAATTATTTAATCACTTATATCAGTTTGGATTCATGGATATTTATATTATTACTTGGGTTGGGTTATAATCCAATACTACTTTATTGCTTAAATTGTTCCAGCTCTTTTATTTGGCTCCTGTACCCCCGTGTCATACCTCCATCATTATCTGTTGTTTTCTTTTGCATTTTTTACTTTCTGGAACTATGAGATGCTCCAGGATCATCTTAATGTGGTAGATTACACTGATTGATTTTTGTATATTGAACCACCCTTGCATACCTGGAATAAATCCCACTTCATTATAGTATATAGTTCTTATTTAAGATTATTGGATTTGCTAATATCTTGTTGAAGATTTTTGTATGTATGTCAGTAGTTAACTAATTTTATTTTATTTATTTTTTGAGACAGTCTTGCTCTGTTGCCCAGTCTGGAATGCAGTGGTGCGATCTCAGATCACTGCAACCTCTGCCTCCTGGGTTCAAGTAACTGAGATTACAGGCAGGTGCCAGCACATCAGGTTAATGGGATTTCAGCATGTTGGCCAGGCTGGTCTCAAACTCCTGACCTCACGTGATTCACCCGCCTCAGCCTCCCAAAGTGCTGGCATTACAGGCGCCAGCCACCGCATCCAGCTGCCTAATTTTGTTCTAATTAATTTAAGAACTTTTTTCAGCTTTGAGGTAAAATCAACAAATAAAAATTTCATATATTCAAGGCGTACAATGTGATGTTTTCACATACATATGCGTTATGAAAACATTATCATAATCAGGCTAATTAACATGTCCATTACCTCACATAGTTACTTTTTTGTGGTAAAAATACTTAAGATTTACTCTCTTAACAGTTCAAGTATAGAATACATTATTACTACTTATAGTCCAGGCTGTACATTAGGTCTCCAGAACTTATTTATCTTAACTACAAGGTGGCATGTATGTTGACGAGAGATATTGGTCTGTAGTTTTCCTTTCTTGCAGTGTCATCTTGTTTTAGTATTAGGGTGAAGGTACCCTGATAGAATGAGTTAGGAAGCGTTCCTTTCTGCTCTTCTGCTTTCTGGGAGAGACTGTGGAGTATTGGTATCATTTTTTCCTTAAATGTTTGATAGAATTTACCAGTGAAACTATCTGGGCTTGATAATTTCCTTTTTTGTAAGGCTATTTTATTGATTTTTTTTTAATTGATAATCTTAAGAGTCCTATATCTATTTCTTTTTGTGTAAGTTTTAGTAGTTTGCATCTTTCACGAAATTAGTCCATTTCATCTAAATCATCAAATTTGTGGACACAGAGTTGTTCAGAATACCATATTCCTATAGTATCTTTTTATATTCATGGAACAGTAGAGATGACCCTTTTTTCATTTTTAATATTGATAATTTCTCTCTATTAGCTTGGTTAGGGTTTTGTTAATTTTACTGATTTTTTAAAAATAAATCGCTTTTGGTTTGTTAATTTTCTCTATTGTTTTCCTGTTTTCAATTTCATTGATTTAGGCTCTAATTTTTATTTCTTTTCATCTGCTTGATTTAGGCTTAAATTGCTCTTATTTCTCTAGTTTCCTAAGGTGGAAACTTAGGTAACTGATTTTTCAATCTTTATTTTTTCTAATATATGCATTTAATGCTATAAATTTCCGTCTAAGCATTGCTTTTGCTGCATTCGACAAATTTTGACAAGTTTTAGTTTCATTTTCTTTTAGTTCAAAATATTTTAAACTTTTTTGATACTTCTTTAAGTCATGTGGTCTTTACAAGTGTGTTAGTTTACAAATATTTGGGAATTTTCCAGCCATCTTTGTGTTATTAGTTTCTAGTTCAATTTCACTGCTGTCTGAGAACATATTTTATATAATTTTTACTCTGTTAAATTTGTTAAGGTATGTTTTATGGTACAGAAAGTGGTCTGCCTTGGTGCATGTTCCATGCAAAATGGAGACGAATGTGTACTCTGCTGCTGTTGGATGGAGTCATTCATAAATATCAATTAAATTAAGTTGATTGATAGTGCCATTCAGGTCAACTGCATGCAGCCTTAATTGATTTTCTGTCTGCTTGATCTAACAATTACTGATAGGGGTGACAGGGGATGAAGTCTCCAACTATAATAGTGGATTCCTCATTTCATCCTTTCAGTTCTGTCTGTTTTTGTTTCATGTATCTTTAGAGGCATTCATGTTTAGGGATGCTAGGTCTTCTTAGAGAACTGACCCTTTTATTATTATGTAATGTCTCCTTTATCCCTGATAAATTTCCTTGCTCTGAAATCTGCTTTGTCTGAAATTAATAAAGCTACTTCAACTTTCTTTTGATTAGCGGTAGCATGGTATATTTTCTCTATCACTTTACTTTTAACCTATCAGTCTTCACATTTAAAGTGATGTTCTTGTAGACAATATACAACTAGGTCTTGTTTTGCAGCCACTATGACAATCACTGTCTTTTAATTGCTGTATTTAGACCATTCATATTTAAAGTAATTATTAATATATTTGGGTTAATATCAATCATGTTTGTAACTTTTTTCTTATATATTACCGGAAGCTTCCTTTTCTGTCTTTCCTGGTTTGAGTTGAGCACTTTATTTCATTCAGCTTTTATCTCTTCTTTTAGCATAGCAATTATACTTATTTAAAAAAGCTTTTTAGTGGTTGCCCTAAAGTTTACAAAATATATTTTAAACTAATGTAGGTCCACCTTCAGACAACATTACTGCATTTCATGTGTAGTGCAGGTACCTGATAACAGTGTATTCCCAACTTCTTCCTCCCTTCCCTTGGGACACTGTTTATCCATATGCTATAATCACATAATACATTGTTCGTATTGTTACTTGTTACATATAACAAGCATATAACTGTATATAATAATAAAGAATAAGAAAAATAAAATATTTTATTTTACATTCATTCATTCCTTCTCTGACATAGATCCTTTCTTTATGTAGGTCCAAGCTTCTGACTTTTACAGTTGTCTTTCTGCCTGAAGAAAATCTTTTAACATTTCTTGCAGGGCAGTTCTGCTAGCAATGAGTTATCTCACTTGTTTGTCTGAGAAACAGACATTTGACGAATAATTTTTATACAGAATACCAAGTTGGTGATTTTTGTCTTTCAGTACTTTAAATATTTCACTCTACTCTTTTTTTTTTTTCCTTGAGACGGAGTCTTGCCCTGTCGCCCATGCCGGAGTGCAGTGGCGCGATCTCGGCTCACTGCAAGCTCCGCCTCCCGGGTTCATGCCATTCTCCTGCCTCCGCCTCCCAAGTAGCTGGAACTACAAGCACCCATCACCACGCCCGGCTAATTTTTTGCATTTTTAGCAGAGACGGGGTTTCACCATGTTAGCCAGGATGGTCTCGATCTCCTGACCTGATGATCTGCCCGCCTCGGCCTCCCAAAGTGCTGGGATTACAGGCATGAGCCACCGCACCCGGCCTACTCTTTTTTTTGTCTGAGAAACATTCACGAATAATTTCTTTCTATATAGAATACCAGGTTGGTGATTTTTGTCTTTCAGCACTTTACATATTTCACTCTAGTCTCTTGCATGGTTTCTGATTAAAAGTCAGATGTAATTCATATTCTCATTCCTCTACAGGTAAGGTGTTTTTATTCTCTGGCTTCTTTTAAGATTTTTCTCTTTGTAATTTTCTGCAGTTTGAATATGATATGCCTAGGTATATTTTTTGGGATTTATTATGGTTGCATTCTCCGAGCTTCCTGGATGCGGTTTGCTGTCTATCATTCATTTTTGAAAGTTCTCAGTCATTATTACTTCAAAAATTTCTCCTGCTCTGTTCTTCTTTTTTCCTCTTTTTGGTATTCCAATTGCACACATGTTATATCTTGTGAAATTGTCCCCCGGTTCTTAAATGTTATGTTCAGTTTTTTTTTCATTGCCTTTTTCCTCTTTACATTTTAGGTTTTTTTTTTTTTTTTAATTAACTTACCTTTAAACTCATTGATGCTTTCCTTAACTGTACTGAATCTACTGATGAGTCCACTGAAGGCATTCTTCATTAGTGTTAAAGTGCTTCTGATTTCTAGTGTTTCCTTTTGATCCTTTCTTAGAGTTTCCATATCTCTGCTTACTTTACTCATGTGTTCTTGTATGTTGTCTATTTTTTCCATTAGAGTCCTTATCATATTATTTATTGTAATTTTATATGCCCTGTCTGGTAAGTCCAACATCTGTGTCACACCTGAATCTGGTTCTGATGCTTGCTTTGTCTCTTGAGACTTTTTTTTTTTTTTTTTGCCTTCTGGCATGGCTTATATTTTTTAATTGAAAGTTAGACATGTACTGCGTAATAGGAACTAAGGTAAATATGCCCATGGTGTGAGGTTTATGTTAATCGGGCTAGGAGTTGGGCTTTGTTTTATGTTTGCTGTAGCTATAGGTACCAGAGGCTTCAAATTCCCAAAGTACTTCTTCTCAGAGAACATCCATGTCTTGCAAGCTCTTTCAGGTGTAATTTACTCTTGTTATACTGGAGCCCGGTTGGTATGATGAGAAAGTGTGGAGGCGGTCAAGCATTCTACAATCTTCCACTTAAGTCTCAGCCTTTTACCTGACTTGCATCTCTGACCTGTGATCACCAAGAATCAAAAGGGAAGTGTTTCTTCTTGTATAGTTTCTCCCTTCCCAGTTAGGTGAGGAACGCTAGAGGGGGCTATGGTGAGATCTCTGGGACAAGGCTATGCTAAAGTCCTTTCCTCTGAAGACAAGGCCTTTGTTATGGAGAAGGTTCTGGACATATTTTACCAAGATTATCCGTCTACTCTCCCTACCTAAGCCACAAGGGTACCTTTGTTGACTCTTCGCGGTGAGAACCTAGTGGGGATCCTGGAGATAAAGTCAATGAAAGTATGGTGGCCCCAAGGAGTTTCTCAGTCTCCAGCCAGTCCACACTCCTCAGTCTCCAGAAACTTGTCAAAATTACTAAGTGTTCCTACCGGTTTACGGCTCCAGTGGCTTCTATTTTAGGTAAGCAGATTGTGTCTGTGACTCCGGATTTGCCTGTTACCAGATTTCAGCATGGTGATTTGACTTACAAATTTAGTTCTCTGAGAAGTCCAAAACAACTTGTTGAGTTTTAGGTTGTCCAGCTTTTGCTTGCTATAAGAATGGGAGTGACAGTTTCTAAGCTCTTTACATGTCTGAGCTGTAACCGGGAATCATAGTGATTTTTGAAGATAAGATTACCACAACTTTTTATAAAACCTCAGAAAGGTAGTTATTATTCTCTTTATTTTACACATAAACCAGTGGAGCTTTAGTGAAATTGTGTGTCCAAGACCATTTGTCTGTAAGTCTAAATGGTTCTAAAGCCTATGCACCTTAGTTTCTTTGAAAATAGCTAAAAACACTATCAATATTTTCATGTGTACAGATGCTTATACATTGAAATATTTCTTGCTTTCAAGTTTGTGCCTACATTTTGAGACCCTCAGAGGCGGGGGCCGGGGGCGGGCGGTGCGGTTGAGTAATAGTACAGGGCAAGTTATTATCATTAGTTCAGGCAATTAACTTATCAGTTTATTCCTTTTCCCTTCACTCTGCTCTCCCATTGCCCTTTTCCTAGCTTCTACCAGGGACAATCACTGGAAAATCTTCAATAAGTATCTTATTTTATTTCATTTCATTTTAAAGATCTTATTTTCAGAGCAGTTTTAGGTTCATAGCAAAATTGAGAGGAAGGTACAGAGAATTTCCATCTACCCCCAACATCCACACACATGCATACATAGAGTCCCAAATTATCAACATCCCCCACCACAGTGGTACATTTGTTACAACTGATGAACCTACTGGTTAATGTTTATTTTTTACTGAAATAGGCTCTTGCAAAATGTGTCTTGTATTATGTGCATGTGTTTTTAATGTGCATAATTGCTATTTTCTTTTCTTTTTTATTTTTTTTGTAAGACAGGGTCTCGCTTTGTCACCCAGGCTGGAGTGTAGTGGTGCAAACATGGCTCACTGCAGCCTCGACCTCTTTTCTTATTATATATTTCATTCAGGTTATTTTTTATTCCTAGCACTGTGCTTTTAAAATACGTCTATACTGCTCTGTGTATACATCGTTGGTTCAAACTACTGCATAGTACTTCAGCTTTATTATTTCTACAGAAATATTACATATTCATTGTAGAACCACTAAGTGCCAAAAAGTGAGAACTAGAAAATAATGATCACTAGAAATTGTATCATGAGAGAACCGTAGTTGTTATTTTGGTGAACCTCCTGTAAGATACCTCTTTGCAATTATGTATAAATGCATTATGTGTATTCAATTTTACTTACATGGGACTGCCCTGCACATGTTATTTTTTGACTGGCCCCTCTCATTCATCACTGTTTCATGGATAACATCTCATGCAACAAATATAGATCCACAACATGGCTTTTAAAGATCGCTCAGTACTCTGTTGTATGGTTGCACCCCACTTAAATAGTTCCATTTATGGGCATTTTGCTTACATTTATTTTTATTTATTATTATAAACAGTGCCTGCCTCAGCAAACAGCCTTCTGCGGATACCTTTTCCCACTTGTGCAATTATCTCTTCAAAGTTGAATACTTTTTGTCCACCACATGAGTTGAGCTGGGTTTCATGCCACCCACAAAATTCATGCTTTTTCTACTGCTTTATGTTGCCCAAAGACTCCAGGACTGAAGTGGCTTCAGCTATTAAATTCTGTGAGTTTATACGTGTATGAACATTGGCAGTGGGGGAAGAAGTCACAAAACAAAGAGGCCCTCTTTTCAGCTCTGCTCCAGTAAGCAGGACCTTTTTCACTTTGTGGCAGAATAAATGCAAATAAATCAGCTGTCAGAAATTAGTAGTTTATATAATTTGATTAAAATTAGAGTTCAACACTAACTTTGATGGAATCAGATTCTCTTCTAAGTATTGTTGATCTTGATATGAAATGTGCCAGAATTATTTAGAGGAACATTATTCTCCCAGTATTTACAACTCAGAAAGATGTATGCCAAGAATCCTCTTTGGTGTATCTGTTTTCCCAAGATATTTTGGGCCGAGATTTGAAAACTCAAAAAATCTAGATACATATGTTTGGGTACATGTTCTTAAATAAACCAAATGTTTCCTTGTTTCAATTTTTAACATGTGGTTTTTCTATATAGTTTATGGAAATCTAATTCAGAGTTCTGATAAATCAATGTTTTTTTGGGACGGGTGGGAAACAAAGCTTTTGTTTAATGCCTTAGCAAAGAGCCTTCTGACTATTTAAACAAAAACTGCCTTGCTTATATGTTGCCCAAAGACTCAAGGGCTGAAGTGGCCTCCACTATTAAATTCTGTGAGTTTATTACAGACAATTTTTTTTGATCATGGTGGGGGTGAGCATGAGATGTTGAAATAAAAACAGCTCCTTACCTGTAACTAAGGTGCAAGTGAAAAAAGCATTTTGTTATGGCGATTTGCTATAGGCTTTTATTAGTCAATTCGACTTCCAATATTACATGGAAATAATTAAGCTTCAATTTTTTAAAATAGTCAATTAAATATTTTAGTGCTATTACTATTCTAGAATAAACTAATTAACAGTTGGAACACTACTGATTCTACTATTTACTACAATAGTTTATTTTTCTCCTGGGTCCACGTGATGAAGTTATGTTTACGATGTTATTATGGGACTCAAACTGGACCAGCATCATTTTTCCTCCTCTCCTCCCTCCCTCTTCTTAGGTGACTGCTCCACTTCCCCACTATGATCAGGCCTGCCTGGGGAGGTCTTCTGCTCCCATCATAGACTGAGCTTCTGCTCAGCTCAGAGGTAACTTGAGAGGAAGGAGATTTGCCCTTTCAGTGGGAAGCTTCTTGAGTCAAAGTTGCATAACCTGCATAATGATCACTCTTCTTTTTGATCACAAACATTAGCCTTGCTCTTTCAGTTTGGTAGTTTTCCTCCATCAAGGGCCTTATACCACCTTCCTCTGGGACTGGGTTGCCATGGTTATGGGTGTGTCAGAACTCCATCACACCCTAACTCCAAGTATGGCAGGATACATGTTCTCTGCTGTTCCTGTATCAGGGCCAGTTTCCTACATTCCTGCTGGAGAGTTCCTCACCATGATATCCCTGGAACAGGCCAATAGTTCTCAAATCCTCTTCATGACTAGGGGGCTAAAATTCTCTAGGACCTTGGGCAGGTTACTTAGCCTCTGTGTGCCTCAGTTTCTTAGTTTGTGAGGATTAAATAAGTTCGTATTTGGAAAGTACTTAGAGCAGTGCCTTGGTGGTGGGAAGGAGCATATGAAGGGTTAGAATTAGACATACCACTAAAATTCTGCGATCTCAGAATTATCAAAGCTGGAATTCTGTTCTATGGTCACACCCCACTGTGACCTTGATTGCTTAAGCATAACTAATACATTTTATTCTAAAATATCCCTATTTTGGAACACTAATTTGATCATATATAAGGGTCTTTTAAAAGGATATATAAAAGGGACTGTATATTAAAATTAGGAATATGTAAATACAATATATTCTGTACTTTAAAAAATTTTGCCATTTGATTGTCAAGATAAATTTATTTAAAAGTTATTGGTCAGTGTGTTTCTAAGAGTCTTGAAGATCTCATGGGCTAGAATATAGTTTCATTCATGCACACATATACCCACAAACATATAATTGTTCCTATCTCTTAGAGAACATTTTCTGTAGATCCCCATGTACTATTTTGTATTTTCCTGTGTTTTCCAATCATTAGTTCAACAAATAATCTGATGCGAAAAACATGCTGTGCCAATAAAATATCCTCAAACCCCCAACAAACCATTATGATAGTCTTATGTTATTTCGAACAGAGAAGCAGGGGCTGCAAATAAACAGCCTTGGCTTGCATCATGACTATAAACAAATCAACTGGGATGGCAAACTGACACACATGAATTAAAGGGTAGCTCTCTCTTCCTTCACCGTTAGCACTATACCTGTACCGGTGTGATGTCTTAGTTTTCTCTAGCTGTTACAACAAATCACCACAATCTTAGTGACTTAAAGACACCACAAATTTATTACCTTCCAGTTCTGGAGGCCATAGGGCTGTGTTCCTTTTTGGAGGCTTTTGAGAAGAATCTGTTTCCTTGCCTTTTCTAACTTCTAGAAGCCTCCTTCATTCCTTGCCCCACGACTTCCTTCCTCTGTCATCAAAGCCAGCAGCATAGCATCTTCAAATCTCCCTCTCTGACTCTTCTGCCTCCTTCTTTCCTTTATAAGGACCCTTGTGATTACATTGGCCCAAGCAGATAATCCAGGATAATGTTTCCAGTTCAAGATGCTTAACTTAATCACACTTGCAAAGTCCCTTTTGTAATGTAAGGTTACATGTTCACAGCTTCAGGGGATTAAGACATGGACATCCTTGGAGGGGTACATCATTGTGCCTACCACAGATTTGCTCCTGAGTAAGACCCTGAATACCATCCAGGCACTTGCAGATAGGAACTGTGATAAATTCCTACCAGTTATTATGGTCCCTTTCTTTCCCTCTCCTCACAAGTCTTTCCATACATTTAAACAAGTCAGATAGCTGTTAGTGTTTACTTAAATGATGAATCTACTCTGGAGTGTTGTGGGAAAGTATTTAATGAGGAAGACACCTCCACTCTTTGTGTCTGTCCTTGACAGCTGCATGAAGAAAATAAAACTTGACTCTTAAAGTACATCAGTAAAGAATTACATGATGCCAAACGATGACATGGGTTTTTGAAGCCATTTGAGAAAATGGATATGATTTGGTCCTTATGATTTTTCCTGGGGGAAATGTGAGAGTCTGAATTAGCAAATTCAAAGGGAGCCAGAGAGAGATCTTGAGGACAAGGCCAGTGGCTTCCCAGGTTCTGCATTTCCAGCCCTGAGCAGAGTGTTTGGCATGTCAGAGACGATTACTAAATGATTAGTGGATAAATGACTTACCAAAAGTATCCAAGGAACAGCTTAAGCCCTGGGAAAGATCTGGCCTTTGAAATGTGACCTGCAAAACAAAAATAATGGGTTTAATATCCTCAGGAAAGAGTACACCATCACATTCAGTTTTGTTTCTAACTGCTGACTCACACAGCCATTCCTCATTGATTACTGCTCTGTTGATGTAAAAGAAAACAAACCCCTGGCATCACTCTCTTCTGTCCTTATTTGAAAGATGAAATAGCACAACTGCTTCTCTGTTTATTTTGCTCACACATTACTATTGTTTAAATCACAATTTTCAAATTCATTTCTAGCTTAGTGGATTGATTTTTTATTACTCGTGCTGAGCAATTGACAGTAATGATTTATTACATCTCTGGGATTTTGGCAACTCTTTACTACTCATGGTTTAATTCACAGTTTTCCCTGATGGCTTTAGTGTCTGTGGTATTTGCTCCTGTAAAGTGATGCACCACTGGGAGATGTGTACTTCTGGCCCTGCACTCTGGCTTCAGTTTTCTTTTCTCCTTGCTCCGCGACTGTGTTGACTGGAAGGGGAGAGCGCATTCACAAACAGGGGAAACCTGATGTTTTCTCCCGTCCTAAGAACTGCAGCTATTGTAGCTTTGTGCTACATGCTGGAGGCTGATCCGTCTGAAAGAGGCCAAGGGTGGAGCTGAGAGAGAAGGGTAAATGCACACATCTTAGGGAGATGGGCTACTTTTTAGGCTTCATAACAATGACAACAAATATAGCAACCCACTGTGCCAACCATGAGGCATGTATTAGTACAGGCATTGGCAAATTATATCCTGTGGGCCAAATTTGGGCTACTACCTGTTTATGTAAATAAAGTTTTATTGGAACACAGCCACATCCATTCATTTACCTAATGTCTATGGCTGCCTTTGTGCTGCAGTGGCAGAGCTGAGTAGTTGCAGAGAGACTGTATGACCTATAAAGCCAAAATTATAAGCCCTTTTCAGAAAATATTTTCTGACCCTTAATCTTCATGATATGAAATAGGCTTTGGTAATATCAACACCAGTTTACAGAAGAGGAAATAGATACACTGAGATGATAAATAAAATGCCCGAAGTCTTACAGCTAGTATGAGGTGCAGAGACTGAGTCAGAAGCCAGCAGGTCTGTAACATACTGCCTCGGATAGTTACTCAGAGAATGCAGTAATTGCTAAACTTGCCACATTACCGTGTCTGTCCTATTTCTTTAAATCATTACAGGGTTTGGCTTTATGAAATCTTTCCAGATAATTGTCCATTGTCTAATGGCTTTGTGGGACTTTTAATTTTTTTAATTAAACATTTGTGGGATTTTTAACTTTTTAAAACCCAGAACTGCCTAGTAATTGTTTGAACCATTTGTGTAGACTAGCGGTTCTTACCCTAAGCTACACAGTGGCGTCACTTGAGGAACTCTAAAGGTACTGCCACTAGGTCCTATTGCTTCCATGTCATGATTTCATTGGTTTGGGATACAGTCCGGGTATGATGCTTTTTCAAAAGCATTGAGAGATTCTGTTGTACAGCCAGAATTGAGAACTACTAGAACAGACAATCATTAAGCCTCACCCTAAAAGATATGAGAAGTCTTTCCTAGTGAGTCAACAATCAATACAAAATGAAGGAAGAGGCCGGGTGTGGTGGCTCACACCTGTAATCTCAGCAATTTGGGAGGCTGAGGCAGGCGGATCACTTGAGGCCAGGAGTTCGAGACCAGCCTGGCCAACATGGTGAAACCCCACCTCTACTTAAAATACAAAAATTAGCCGGGCATGGTGGCACATGCCTGTAGTCCCAACTACTCAGGAGGTTGAGGCATGAGAATCACTTGAGCCCAGGAGGCAGAGGTTGCAGTGAGCCAAAATTGCACCACTGCACTTCAGCCTGGGTGCGACAGGGTAAGATTCCAGCTGAAAAAAAAAAAAAAGAAAGAAAGAAAAACAAAAAGAAAAAAAAGGAAGGAAGAAAAAAGAGACAAATAACTCATTAGAAACAGGGGCCAATTGTAAACATGTTACAAGTTGGTGAGCCCAATGCAAGAAATATTCCACAGTGCTAAGGATAAAAAGAAATAAACTGAATAAAATGTATAATAAAAAGAGATGTTAAGGCTGCAGTGAGCCATGTTTGCACCACTGCACTCCAGCCTAGGTGACAAAGTGAGACTCCGTCTCAAAAAAAAAAAAAGACCAAGAAAATAGCAATTATGCAAATTAAAAACACATGCACACAATACAAGACACATTTTGTGATGATAAGGAAAATTGTGTTACTTTCTAGACTTAATCTTATTTGGGCATAATTATACTGACTTTTTTTGCTTAGGGTGAGAGGAGACACTCATAATTGGAAAGAAAGAGTGGAAAAATTGAACATCCTCCTTTAAAAGGCTACATATGGCTTATGCATTCATTTAAAAACTGCAGTCTATTTCTTCTACAAAATGTATACTTTGAATTTCTCTCTGTTTTAACCTTTACTGAAGGGCAAATTAAATCAGGGCTGATTTAGATTCAAAGAGTTTGTTAACTGACGCCTGCCTCAAGGAATGACATCATAATTATTACCAGCAAATATTGAGTAAGCCCTCACGGGGGACTCTGTGGCACTGTGCTAGTTCTTCATCTCTCAGAAAGTGCACCTTCATTGCAGTGCCTAGAAAAACATAATCACAGCTGAAATTCCAAATAAATATCTCACTCCTCAGATTCTTTCCACTGTTTCTATTTGCACTGATGATAGAGCCAATGTTGTTAAAACAGCGTGAGACTGAACATTTACCCATGAGCCGAGTTCCACAAGCTGTCTGTACTGGCTGGTACATCATTCCCGTAAGAAGAGTGAAATTATTAAACATCACAGAGAGGTTTACAAGATTTTTCTGAACTATCAAAGGTCACATGTGTTTTCTTGGAGACTTCAAGAGAGAAGTGGGGTAGATACATAAAATATCTGAGACACTGAGCAGGTTTATGTCTGTGCAAAAGTGGCTCCCTGTTTTCCTTTCTTAGGCATGACTGTCAAAGCAGCACAAGCATTTCTCTGTGCTCTGGCTAGGGGAAAGGAAATGTATGTTTAAGACTTGGAACATGGGAGATTTATGGGATGTTAATGTGTCAAGTCTTAGTAACCTCTCAAGAAGGCCACTTGTGAAGTCAGACTGTCATCAGTCACAGAAACCAATGCATCTGTCTTCTGAGAAATTCCTCAGAAATGTCTTCCAGAAAGATTATGAAAGATGAAAAATCTCAATACAGTGAAAAGGTATTCTATAAATGTGAATGTTTGCTGCTTCTGGCAAGTTCTGAGCATTCCCTCAACTGAGAAATGACAAAATGATACATGCATAGAATCTATTGAAGAAAATACTGAAACTGATTAAAGGCAGCTACACAAGGATCAATTATTGCATATTTATGAAACTTACCCATCAAAATGTGGCTATACAAAGTGCATTTAAAACACACTCACACAATAGCATGATACAGACTTGCACTCAGCTAAAATTGGATAATGCTTCCTAAAGTCAACCCAGAAAAGCAACCTGACTATCGTATACTATGAAAGTGCTTTAATGATGACATCGCAGGCAAGTCCATACAATGTGAATGGAAAAGGATATAACAAAATGTTCAGTCTAATGGTAACTGGGGATCTGGGACACTGGCATGTTTTGCATGTCAGGCATAATCAATATTTAAGGTTGGGACATGTTTTCTTCTTGTATGGACATAGTAAATGAAATAGATATCTCAGCTCATATGGGCTGCTTTCACTGAATCCGACAACCTACGACCAACAATTTTATAAACAACAGAATAAAAACCCAGAGAAAGTAGAGAGCAAATCTTCTGCTGCTGACCATCTGTTGCTTGATCAGATTCCTTTAACATCAGCAGGAAGTTGTGGTTTTGACAGTCACTGACATTTCCCCATTAAGCCTAATGTGCATAATAGGCCTGAACAATATATATCTGCATGGCATATCAGAAAAATAGGCACATAGACCAATGGGACAGAATAGACAACCCAGAAATAAACCCAAATACCTACAGACAACTGATCTTCCACAAAGCAAACAAAAACATAAAGTGGGTAAAGGACACTCTATTCAACACATGGTGCTGGGATAATTGGCTAGCCACATGTAGGAGAATGAAACTGGATCCTCATCTCTCACCTTATATAAAAATCAACTCAAGATGGGTCAAAGACTTACATCTGAGACCTGAAACCATTAAGATTCTAGAAGATAACATTGGAAAAACCCTTCTAGACATTGGCTTAGGCAAAGACTTCATGACCAAGAACCCAAAAGCAAATGCAACAAAAACAAAGATAAATAGATGGGACTTAATCAAACTAAAAAGCTTCTGCGCAGCAAAAGAAACAATCAGCAGGCTGGGCGCAGTGGCTCACACCTGTAATCCCAGCACTTTGGGAGGCAAAGGCAGGCTGATCACCTCAAGTCAGGAGTTTGAGACCAGCCTGGCCAACATGGCAAAAACCCCTCTCTACTAAAAATACAAAAATTAGCTAGGCATGATGGTGGGCACCTGTAATCTCAGCTACTTGGGAAGCTGAGGCAGGAGAATCGCTTGAACCAGGGAGGTAGAGGGTGCAGTGAGCCAAGACTGCACCATTGCAATCCAGCCTGGGCGACAGAGCAAGACTCTGTCTCAAACAAACAAACAAACAAACAAAAAATCAACAGAGTAAACAACCCACAGAGTGGGAGAAAATCTTCTCAATCTATATCTCCAACAAAGGACTAATATTTAGACTCTACAAGGAACTCAAACAAATCAGCAAGAAAAAACCAATCCCATCAAAACGTGGGCTAAGGACATGAATAGACAATTCTCAAAACACGATATACAAATGGCCAACAAACATATGAAAAAAATGTTCAACATAACTAATGATCAGGGAAATGCAAATCAAAACCACAATATGATACCACCTTACTCCTACAAGAATGGCCATAATCAAAAAATCAAAAAGTGATAGATGTTGGCAGGGATATGGTGAAAAGGGAACACTTTTACACCGGTGGTGAGAATGTAAACTAGTACAACCACTGTGGAAAACAGTGTGGAGATTCCTTAAAGAACTAAAAGTAGAACTACCATTTGATCCAGCAATCCCATTACTGGGTATCTACCCAGAGGAAAATAAGTCATTATACAAAAAAGATACTTGCACATGCATGTTTATAACAGCACAATTTGCAATTGCAAAAATATGGAACCAGCCCAAATGCCTATCAATCACTGAGTGGATAAAGAAATTGTGGTATGTATATATACCATGGGATACCACTGAGCTATACGAAGGAAGAAAATAATGGCATTTGCAGCAACGTGAATGGAATTGGAGACCATCATTCTAAGTAAAGTCACTCAGGAATGCAAAACCAAACATCGTATGTTCTCACTCAAGCAGGAGCTAAGCTATGAGGATGCAAAGGCATAGAATGATACAATGAACTTTGAGGATGTGTGGGAAAGTGTGGGAGGAGAGTGAGAGATAAAAGACTACACGTTGGGTACAATGTACACTGCTCAGGTGATGGGTGCACCAAAATCTCAGAAATCACCACTAAAGAACTTATTCATGAGACCAAACACCACCTGTCACCCCTGCACCCCCCCCCCAAAAAAATATATATATAGAAAGAAAGAAGGAAAGAAAGAAGGAAGGGAGGGAGGGAGGGAAGGAAGAGAAATGAAAGAAAGAAAGAAAGAAAGAAAGAAGAAAAGAAAGAAAGAAAGAAAGAAAAGAAAAGAAAGAAAGAGAAAGAGAGAGAGAGAAAGAAAGAGAAAGAAAGAAAGAAAGAAAGAAAGAGAGAAAAGAAAGAAAAGCATTTATAAAGGGAGAATCAAGATTAGGAACTAAAATGAAGACAAAAATTTGAACAGCCCTCGCACTGTGTGTCCTATTTTCCCTCCAATCTATATAGCAGTCCATATTAGTCACCACTTGAGCTCCAGTGTTTAAGGTCCAGTTACTTCTCTCTGACTCACTTAGAGAAGGAAGTGTTAGTTCATGCAGCATATCATTACATGATAGAAAAAGGTAGTAATGTATGAACTAAAAGGACTATGATGGCGATATTTAATTTCCTTTATCCATTCATTCTACAAAATGTTTAGTAGCTACTGTGTGTTACATCGAGGGCTCATTGCTGAATACACAGTGTTAACAAATTACTATTCTCACAGGGAGTACAGTCCAGTAGGGAGACAGCTGTTAAAGGCATGGTCCCCCAAATATACTAAGAATTACAAATTGTGATGAGTTTTATGTAGGAAAAGAGCATGATGTGATGAGTGGGATCAACAAGAGGTCATAAGTAAAACTGCAAGGTCTGGGAAGGCCTCTTTCGGGAATATTTAAACTGAAACCTGAAGGAAAATTGAAAAATTTGCCAGGGAAAGAGTGCTTGTCAAAGCTGTGCTGAGGCTTGCTCAACTCTATCACAGCTACCCTCTCGTGAATGGCTAAACTCTTTCTATTGGTGAGATCTACCACTGCAAGGTCAAGTTGTGACAACTGAGTCTCCTAGCATATATTTGTTTTTACTACTTGGTGCCTCTATGTATTGAATGACACTGTGCTGCACGCTGCTGGGAGAATACTATGATGTCTTCCTGAAGATAAAAATGCTGACTTAGAGCAGTGGCTTCCAAATCTACTAGAGAGCAAGATGATACTGCAATATGTATGCACATTTAGTTTTAAACTAAAAGATACTTAATCTTTATTAATATTTATGAATTGGCAGAGTATGTGTAGACAATTTGTAAATAAATCTACATCATCTTGGGGATATGTCAATATTTTTACGGATAGGTGTGCACAATCAAGTTTGGAGATCACTTGCTTAAAGTAAGCAAAGGATAGCCAGGGATCACTGCACAGAGTAAGCAGAGCCCAAACTCTCCAATCCCCACTCTCACATTTTCATTAGGGCATCTCTTTCATAGCCTAGCTTAGATTCGTCTCTCGTAACCAGAGAAACTACCTTCTCTGATAACATTGATGCATCCTCAGGTTTTTCATATCCCTGACAGCTTATAGCACTCCCTGTCTGATTCAAATATTTTGCTATGTTAGTAATACTGCCTTATATTGCTTTCTGGTGTTTTCGTCTGCAGTGGTCCTGTCTTTCAAAGAAGATGTAAGTTGTTGTTCTGGTGCTAGATTGAAATCCAGCTCACTTTTATCTGTCCGTAGTGCTGAGAAAATAAAAGGTACTCACTGAGCACTTCTGGACTACATCTTCTAGGGCCGTGCCATTCAAAGTGTGACCAAAAGTCCAGCAGCATCAGCATCACTTGGAAGCTTGTTAAAGCACATCTAAATTTGCACTGTTCTCTCTCTCTCTCTTCCACAATTCTCCCTTTTCTCCTAAAGGCCCATCATATTAAACCAGTGCCTCTTAAACTTTAATGTGCATGAATTATCTGGGGGGAATCCTGTTAAAATGAAGATTCTGATTCAGTAGGTCTAGACGAGCCTCAAGATTCTGTATTTTGATAAGTTCCCAGGTTATTCTGGTGATTGTGAATGGTGCTTACACCTTTAGATTTCAGGCTCTAAAACTATGCTGCCTGATATGGTAGCCCTAGCCACATGGAGGGATTGAGCACATGACACACGGGATTTCAAAGACTAAGTGTGGAAGAAAGAATATAAAATATCTGATTAATAAGTTTAAATATTGATTATATGTTGCATGGATAATATTTTGAATACATTGGGTTAAATAATACATAGTATCACATTTAATTTCATCTGTTTCTTTTTACATTTTTAATTGAAGCTACTAGAAAATCTAAAATTATATATGTGGTCACATTATATTTTTATTGGACAATGTGGCTCTAGACACTCCTCTGGTACTCTTAAATACAGAATATATGAAGGTAGTGTTATCTATTGAGAATCTATTGAGAATTCTTTGAGCATGAATCTCAAATTCATGCTGCTAAAGTTGCACCAGTTTAGGGACAGCTGAAAAAAACTGTAATTATACATCACAAAAATATCCTTAGAAAGATTTTCTTTCTCATGGAAGTATATACACTATAAATACAACTTCTATTACTCAAAATATTGAGATTTTTGTCAACATTTCAGGTTTCTGTGTGTATGTGTGATTCATAATGTAGGCCTCCTCCTACATGGATGAATATGCATATAAGCATTAGATTAGTCATCTGTAATTAACTTCTTGACAAATATGGATAATGGGTGAGAAAGAATGCTATTATATCCAAAGTGAAATGTAATTGTTCCATAGTTCTTGATATTATGTTCTATTTTTTCAGTCTTTTTTCTGTTTGCATTTCAGTTTTAGAAGTTTCTATTGATATATCATCAAACTCACTGATTTTTTTCTTGGCTGTGTCCAGTCTACTGATGAGCCCATCAAAGGCATTATTTATTTATATTACAGTGTTTTTGATTTCTAGCATTTTAAAATTTTTTCTTAGAATGTCCATCTCTGTTTATATCACTCAAGTGTTCTTGAATGTTGTCTACTTTTTCCATTGGAGTCCTTTCATGTTAATCATAGTTATTAAACCCTTGATTTTCTTTATGGGTAGGTGTGGGAACAGCAGTGGCTCCAGAGTTGCTGTAGAGAGGGTCATCTGATCAGAAGAGAATGGGTAGAGACTTATTTTAAAATTGTATTAGCACTGCAATCCCATTGGTTTTTACTTGTATTGGAGCTGGATAAAATAGTGGGTAAAATGAGACATAAAATATGAATAGGAGGCAGCTAGGCAGGGAAGGGGGAAGAGTATTTGCTAAGTACATGTTTTGATTATCTATTACCATGTAAAAAACCTTACCTCCCCAATACTCTGTGATACAAAACAACACTCTTCTATTTACAGTTATGGATTCTATGGGTCAGGAACTGGGGCAGGGCATTATAGGGAGGATGTTTTATTTTTCTAAAATGTCTGGGTTTTCATCAGGGAAGACTCAACTGGCTTAAGAACTGGTGGCTGGAATCATTTGGTAGATTCTTGCCTTACCTATCTGTGATGACTCAATGGCTGGGCTCAGCAGGACTGTTGAATAGAGACCTTACAAATGGCTTCTTCATGTAGCTTGTACTTCCCAGAGAAAAGTGACTGGGGTTCCAGGAGAGAACATCCAAGAGAGAGCATCCCAAGAAAGAGCATTCAGAGAGTGATCATTTCACAAATTTAAGGAAGAAACTGCAAGGCTTCCTCTGATCTACCCTTGGAAGTCACATAGCATTACTTCATCTACTTCTATTATTGGAAGAAAGTCACTAAAGACAGCCCATATTCAAGGTGGGAATTAGATTCCATCCCTCAAAGGGGTAGTGGCAAGGTCATATATCAGAAGAATGTGTAGGATGGAAGATGTTGTAGCCATCTTTGGAAAATTCAGCCCATCACATCATACTAACAGAGTATGGTGTGTTTGGGTAACAGAAATTTAATTCTGACTGGAGCATAATGTCACCCTGAAAGACTTTATTTTACTTTTACTTTTCCAGGGGCTATATTCTAGGGAACGACATTCCTTTGATTCTATAATAGGCAACCTGGTATATTAGAGAGTTCATGGGCTGTGGAATTAAAAAAAAAAAAAACCCTGGGTTAACTTAGTTTATTTTCTGTATTCATTGCACAACTATTTATTGTTCCTTCAAACGTTGTTTTTATCATACTTTTATGCAGAGGGTAACAACCAGCTTATGGGTTGCATTCAATCCTTGGCTTGACTGGAGCCCATTATCCTTTAGTAAAAACACCTAGTGGAGAGAGCTACATTTGTGTCTACAGTTACAAAAAAGGTAAAAGTGTTTTGAAAATCTTTGGTAACAATGGAGTAAAAAGCCCAAAGTTGATGACAGTGATCTAGGCAAGCCTGGGCCTCTTTAGGTATTCGTCTTACTTGGTGTTTTCTTCTTACTTTTCTCTTGGTGTGTGCTTCTTCACATCTTTTTATGTCAGTTATATGTAAATGGTTGTGTTTGAGTCTTTACATAGGTTTCTGTGTATTTCTATGAGTCATTTTGTGGGTGTGTCCCTCATATGCTCTGTGGCAGATTGAATTTTCTAAGATGACCAAAAAATATCTCCCATCTTACACACTTATCTATAATGTAATGTTTGCATTTCTTCCACGGAGAGATGAGGTTTATGGTCCCTTTCTTCAAATTTTAATGGACTTGTTACTATGGTAAAAGTGATATTATATGACTTTTCAAGCTACGTTATTAAAAGTGATATGCCCATCTGGCCTTCTTGGGGCATTTGCTCTTGGAAGCCAGTTACAATGCTGTAAAGAATCCCAGCTCACATGGAAAGGTCATGTGTAAGTGTTCCAGCTGATAGCCAGCATCAACAACCAGACATGAGTGAGCAAGCCTTCAGATGATTCCAGCCCCCAGCTACTGAGTTGTCATCATACTTTGAACTTTCCCAAGCAACAGTGAATAGAGGCGAGATAAGTTGTCCTTGCTGAGCCCTTCCCAAACTGCAAATTCATGAGTAAAATAAATGATTGCAGTTGATCTGTACCACTACATTTTGGCATGATTTGTTGTGCAGAAATAGATAACATACATTTTCTGATTCTCTCTGTATGCCTTTCTCCATCTTGATCCCTGTATTTTATTTTCTAACTCTTTTCCGTCTATATCTCTGATCCTTTTTTCTTCTTCTTCCTGCCCTTCTTTAGTTCTTAAATTTCTCTTATAATTTCTTATCTTTTATTTCTTAACCTGCTGTAATATAGAAGAGAGAATTTTATGTTTGGATAGTATTTTGTGCTCCCTTTTGTTAATTTTTAAAGCACAGGAGTGGAATATGTAATCTTCATTTCATTCTAAAACACAATAAAAATAAAGTTACTGTTTCTAATGAAAGCTTTTATTTTTTTGCCTTCCGAGTGTCCATGGCCCTCACAGGAATATTCTCTATCCTACCTCTGGTGCTTCAGAATGGATGAATGTGTGGATAATGTTTTCCTGGTGAATATAGTTTTCATTTTTATAACTTTATTTTTCAGCCCTTGAAAAATGGTATTAATATACTATGGTGGTGTCGTATTTCTTAAAAATATGTTGCTGAACTCTTCCTTTCTAATTCTGATAGACTAAAAAACCTGCCCTTTGGAAAGTGAAGGAGATAAATATTTTCTTTCAATGGTTCTTGAGGTAAGTAAGTTCTCCTAGCCCGAGGATAAAGGCTGAAGGATACAACCTCAGAGGGCTTGTAATAAGGCAGCCTCTGACCTGAAATCTGGAGGGCTGAGTTGAGAATATTTTGAGTCCTTCCCATGTGTGATGTTTTGGAATTTCTTATTTTCATGTCTTTGTATTATCATCAGTTTGCAAAAACTATTCAAATGCAAAACTCAAATATGTCACCATATTCATTTGACTCCTTTATATGAAAAATCAATTACTTTCTACCTGATTCTTTACTTTTAATTCTATACCATGCAACCATGTACCTTTTTATAATAATCCATCCTCTAGAGTAGAAGCCAGTATCATTGCTGAATGGTCTCCATGACCCAGACACATCCCAGTCATTCATCACATTTGTGAATCCTACTTCCTAAATATCTCTCCTTCCTACTTTTGTTGGAGGTACCATGGTGTAGTAATGAAAATAACAAGGCTTTTGGGACCAGTTAGCCTTGGGCTTAGTCTTGGGTCTAATACTGTGACCTGGGGTGAGCTTGACCTGGGGTGAAATTGATTCTCAATTTCTATATCTATAAATTGGGGATTAATAGTGTCTACCTCATAGTGTCTTTGTGATGAATGAGATAAGAGTGTCAAAGTATTTAGAACATAACGAATCCTTGATAAATGTTGGTTTCCCTCTTCAGATCCTCACTCTCTGTCTCCAAGGCTATTTCATTAAACCCTTATCAGGATTGCTGCTTTGTTAATTTCTTTTGTTCATAATTAAAAGCCGACTTCTCATTATGGCTTTCAAGATCCTTTACATTTTGGCAACTGTTTTGGTTCTCTATTGTGGTATAATAAGCAAATCCAAAATTTAGTGGCTTTAAATAACAACCTTTTAATTATTTCTCACAATTCTGTGGGTTGGATGATTCTACTGGTTTCTCTTGGGATCTCTCAAGTCATATGGCAACTGGGGCTGGAATAACCAATATAACTGAACTCATATATTTGGCATCTTGGCTTGGATGGTTATACTCAGCAGAGACCCTAGGACTTTAGGGTCTCTCCTTACTCAACCTCTCTATGTGGTATCTTCAGCAGGTTAACAAAACTTCTTATGTAGTATTTTAGGGCTGCCAAAAGTGTAAAATCCAAGAATCCAGGTCTTCTTAAAGCTGAAACCCTGAGCTGCACAAGTCACTTCCACTGCATTTTACTGGCTACAAAGGAATAATTAAGCTAGCCTAGATTCACTGTGGGAGAGGACTACACAAAAGATGGGTTATGGGGAGGCAGGACTGACTGGAGGCCATCTTGGGAGACCAGTTACCAAGTGACAAATTCCTTTTATAGTTTCATCTTCCACATTTCCTTTCAGTGTATTCTTCACTCCAAGTATACAAAACCAAGGATTCTATGTGTGTGTGTGTGTGTGTGTGTGTGTGTGTGTGTGTTAGGTGAGGTGGGAGGGATAAGTTGTAGGGGTACCGTGCTTTGCACATCCCATTGTCTGAAATGCTGATTCTCTTCTTATATAGATAGAAGTCTTCTCCTCATACTTTTTGACAGTGTATTAGTCTGTTTTCATGCTGCTGATAAAGACATACCTGAGACTGGGCAATTTATAAAAGAAAGAGATTTAATGGACTTACAGTTCCACGTGGCTGGGGAAGCCTCATAATCATGGCAGAAGGAGGAGCAAGTCACGTCTTACATGGATGGCAACAGGCAAAAAGAGAGCTTGTGCAGGGAAATTCCCTCTTATAGAACCATCAGATCTCATGAGACTTATTCACTATCACAAGAACAGCAAGGGAAAGACCTGCCCCTATGGTTCAGTTACCTCCCACCAGGTCCCTTCCACAACATGTAGAATTCAAGATGAGATTTGAGTGAGAACACAGCCAAACCATATCAGACAGCTAAAATGTTTACCTCATTTGTGAGGCCCTCCTTAACTCCCACAAAGACTCATTCCTTCTACTTGTCTGGATATATTTTACATTAGCATATAGCCCTTATCAGTCTCTATATTGTTCGAATCTTTCTCTCAAACTTTATCTGAGCATCTCCAAGGCATGACTGACTTTGTTATTGTCCTATATTCAGTGTCTTAGTCTGGGTTCTCCCCATAGCAAACACAGAGACAAGGCTTTGAATGCAAGTCTGTTATTTAGAAGGGGGTTCCAAGAAGCTCTATGAGGAAGTGGGAACTGAGACAAGGAAGGGAAGGAAGACAATGCAAAATGTGTTAATAAGCATGTTACTGCTGTGGGCAACTGGGGTTCACTGCTCCTGGGGACTTCTGGGAAACTAGAACTTTTCTAGTTTACCTACCAACTCCCATCCTTCATTTATTGAAGGGATTGAGGGCTGCTCCCTGGAGCATTAGTTCCTGGCATTTGGGCCTTCCCTGTACTCCAGCTTAGCCTGAAAAAAATCCTAAGGTGGAAAGTCAAGTGGTTTCCGAAGAAAGCCAATATTGTGTAAGGAAGGATGTGACAAGAACAAAGGAGGGGGCAGATGGGGACACTTAAAGCATCTGGAACAACCAGTGTCCACAATTTTTTTTTGAGATGGAGCCTTACTCTTGTCATCCAGGCTGGAGTGCAGTGGCACAATCTTGGCTCAGTGCAACCTCTGCCTCTCAGGCTCAAACGATCCTCCCACCTCAGCCTCCCAAGTAGCTGGGATCACAGATGCATGTCACCACACCCAGCTTATATATATATATATATATATATATATTTGTATTTTTGGTAGAGATGGAGTTTCACCATGTTGCCTAGGCTGGTCTCAAACTCCTGAGCTCAAGCAATCTGCACACCTCTGTCGCCCAAAATGCCTGGATTACAGACATAAGCCACCATGCCCTGCCAATATTTAATCAATAAATGTTGGTTTAATGACACCAATGAATGAGTGAAGCTTGTAGATATTTCGTTTTGCTTTTGTATTTGTGGATAAGGCACAAATAATAAAAAATAGAAATGCCTTTTTTGAAATTAAAAAAAAAATTCATTAGAATGTATGTCTTTACGAATCAGAATTTATGATATCCATGCCAGGTGTGGTGGCTCATGCCTGTAATCCCAGCGCTTTGGGAGGCTAAGGCGGGTGGGTCACTTGAAGCCAGGAGTTCGAGACCAGCCTGGCCAACATGGCGACACCCCATCTCTACTAAAAATACAAAAATACAAAAAAAAAAAAAAAAAGCTGGGTGTGGTGGCGCGCATACCTGTAATCCCAGCTACTCAGGAGGCTGAGGCACAAGAATTGTTTGAACCCAGGAGGCAGAGGTTGCAGTGAGCTGAGATCGCACACTCCAGCCTGGGCGACAGAGTGAGACTCTGTCTCAAGGAAAAAAAAAAAAAAAAAAGAATTTGTGATATCTACTAATATATTTAATATTCTTTTATTATTGTCCTCTTCTGAATACTTTCATCGTTCCTGGTAAAAATATCCCATACAACATTACGAGAACGTTATGCAGTATCTAATTGCAATGCTTTGCTTTTGAACATACTGTGTATAAAATGGTGTCAGGCCTCTGAGCTGAAGCTCAGCCATTGTAACCCCTGTGACCTGCACGTATGTGTCCAGATGGCCTGCAGGAACCAAGAAGTCTGGGGCAGCCAAAAACCACAAAGAAGTAAAACAGCCAGTTCCTGCCTTAACTAATTAACCAACATTACACCGTTCTACTATTGTGGCTTGACCCTGCCATACCTTAGCTGATCAGTCGACTTTGTGACGTTCTTCTTCTGGACAATGAGTCTTATGATCTCCCCACGATGCACCTTCTGACCTCCTCCTCTGCCAACAATAGATAACCACCTTTTACTGTAATTTTCCATTACCTACCCAACTCCTATAAAGCAACCCCTTCCCCCAATCTCCCTTCGCTGACTCTCTTTTTGGACTCAGCCCACTTGCACCCAAGTGAAATAAACAGCCTTGTTGCTCACACAAAGCCTGTTGGTGGTCTCTTCTTAAGGACGCGCTTGACAAATGGGATCCATCTAACCTACGGGAAGAGGTTTCAGGAATTTGGGCAAGTTGCACTGGATGGGGAACTGTACGAACATTTTGGCACAGGTTGCATTAATACATTTCCTGATGCATCACTGTTTATGTTAGTTGTAAATTATTCTTTCATTTATAAATTTAGTTCTGTCATTGAGAGACTTCTGCAAAGATTCTATTATGTTTAATTTTACTTTATTTAGAATAATTTGCTTCAGATCAGTTGTCCAGAACCTGCAAAATTACTTTAAAACAAAAATTCAAAAGTTAATTCAGATACAGTGGAACCCTCAGAAAACAGTGATGCTGAGAAATGAGCATATTTATTAACGTCCAGACAAGTACATCTCTCTGGACTTTTTAACATAGTTGTGATGTGACTTGACATGAATTAATCTGTGCAGTAATGAGGCATCTTTAAAAGAAGTGAGGCTCTCAAACCTGGGTGAATATTAGAATTACCTAGATGCTTGTCATAAATATAGCTTTCTGGAACCTATCCTTCTGAAATATATATTTAATATGCAAACCAGATCAGTCTGAAGATCTTCCAGGTTTGAGAAATGCTATCTAAAAGGCATGCCTGAATGACATTTAATCTATCTAGATTATTAACTCCTTCTGCTACAAGTAGGCCATGTTTTATATTGATTTGGTTTTCCCTGTAGCATCAGTACAATGTTGAGTAGATAGTGAACCATCAGTAAATACTTCTTAACAACTGTTTTAAGGCCCACCTATTTGCACTTGACTTGATTAGTGGGGAAGTGGTGTTTCAGAAAAGGGGAGACATTGGATAAATACACAAAGTTTCTATTGTTGTCTTGCTGGATTTGCAATTTGGCATCTCAGTGCGATGTTGAATCAGTTCCTTTGCTATTCAACAGAATTATTGAAATCATTTAGTCAAGGGTAATGAAAGGAAGCTACCTTATATTAAGTATGTTCCATTGACAGATACTTTCTGTAGGTTATCTCATTTAATTCTCACAACAATCCTATAAGGAGGTACTTATCCTCATTCTGTAAACAAGGATACAGTTTAGGGAAGGATAAGTAACTTGCTTAAAGTTATATAGCAAGTAAGTGATACAGCTGGGATTAGAGTCCAAGTTTACCCAATCCCAGCATTCATGCTTTTTGCAATTCGCAAAAAGACTCCTTTCAAGGCACCTTCCAAGCAAAAGTCATATACAAAACATGCTCAATTAGTGGTATGGGAAAGAGGGGGAGCAAAGTTAGGTTCTTCGTTAGCCAGATTTGATTCTGAGCTACAAGGAGAAATACATACTGAATTTAGGAAAAACACCAACAACTCGGTTTTAAAAAAATGATTAGGATAACTGTAGTTGAGAGGAGGAGTGGGAGTTTTCAGTGGCTGCAATAAATAGAATTCTATGTTCAAGAGGGATTTAGAAAGGTCTTAAGAGGGAGTACTGCAAGAGTTGACACAAGAAGAGGTCAAGATATATATGGGGATTTCATTTCTATTGCGGGTCAAGGTGAGAATATTTTCACGTAGTATCAAAGGGAACATGAAAAGTAGTCTCACTGATAAGAGAAATGTGAGAATTGCCAGGCATGGTCCATTCCAAGACTGCTGGCTTGGGAGCCTCTAGGGATAAAAGGAATTAGGACCGGTTACGCTTAAATTCCATCCTGCAAATTGTCCTGAAACAGAGAAGGCTGTCAAAGTCAGGCAGGTCATCCGATAAGAGACCAATGTACGTGCCAAGGGGTGTGCTTGAGTCATACATTATCACAGCCAGAGTCACATCCTTAGTTGCTGTTCATAGTGAGAAATCTCAGTGTAAAGTTAGCAAAGAACCAAATGAATTCTTGCTCAAAAGGGTGGGCAGAATGTCTAGAAGCTTTAAAGAATGTCAAAAGCATATTCCACTTCATATTCCTCTTACTATTTATAATGACTATCGCTTGCATTTTATAGCAACATTGGTCCCTTTTTTCCTCTCTCACCTCCTTCCCGCCCCATGATTTTTTTTCTTTTTCTCTTATATAAGAGAAAAATCCATGTCTAATGACAAATTTTCCTCTAAACGCTCAAGAGTATGTGAACTGTTTTATAAATGAATTAAATAACTTTCATCACAATAATATGATTTCTAAGGGGAACTTTCAGGTACCTAAAAGTGATATTTTGAGTTATTTGTGGATCAGGCTTTTGGAAATGATAAAAATTGGCCTTTCATGGTTACCTCAGCTGATCTATGCTACTCTTCAGGAGAAACTGAAAATTCCACCTTGATACCAATGATGACTAGTTCATTGGCATCTTACTTGAACAAATGTAGGTTAAATTTGGAAAGGATACACTCTAGTAATAAAACTGTCAGAAGATCAGCTTTTGATGGTCTGAAGCTTCCACAGTTGGTGAAATATTTGCAAGGGTATTGGAAATATATGACAATTAAATTTCTTAAGGAAAGAATTTAAGTCACATATTTCCTTAGTGCAGACATAGATTGCCACTTCAGGAGGGGAGATATTAGGACCTATTGGGTACATGATGTTTTCTGCTTATTCCTAGCTTGTATAAACACATCTTGTAAATTATTTTACAAGATGAATGACACAAGCTGGGCTTGTGTCAAGCAACAGAAGTCAAAACATATGACAGATCAATATACCATTATCTTGCCTGACTTTATTAGAGGTCAAAGATTACAGATCACTAGTAATGAAAGGGACCTAGAGATTACTGCATTATGAGGAAGCCTGGTAGTGGTTAAGGGTCCCAGCTTTGGAACCAGACTACTTCAGTTCCTGTCCTGGTTCTACCACTTACTACCTGTGTGACCTCATTCAAATTATTTAACCACCTTGTGCCTAAGTTTTCTTCTCTGTAAAATGGTAAGAGGAATAATAGTCCTCATCTCATTGAGTATCATGAAGGTTATATGAGTTAATATCTGTAAAGCACTCAGAATGGTGCCTTATGTGTAATAAGGCCATATATGTCTTTTCTATTATCATTACCTCAAGACCTCAGTTTACACTGAAGAATCTGAGACTTCTGAATGACTGTATGTAAGGCCACAGAGTGTGGGCCAGAAGTCAGCTCTGCTCATTCCAAACTCAGGGCTTTTTACTCCGTCATGATGCCTTGCTATGGAAATAGACAATTTCAGTAAGTCCCAAGGAATTGGAATTTCATTGAATGCAGTATTTTTTAGGGTAAAAACCAAAAATAATCAGTGATACTTATGACTAGTGTCAAGAAGTATATATTAATTCTTCGGCCTTAGGCATCGTTGCAAATATATTGGTGCCCCTATATTTCACTGCCCACTGGATCAGTGCTTGCTATCAGCATCCTTCTGTGGGCACCCGTGACTTTCTCCTCATGAGTTTTTGTGTTTTTTTCGGAGGGGGGGCTTTGTGTGCACAAAGCAGAAATATTCAGGAGTTAATGCTCCCTCTGGGACAGTCCCCCCCAACCAATGATAGAAGGGATTTGAAGAGTAAACACCCCGTCTTCTTGTCCCTCACATGATACAACACTGAGGATTATTCTATGCACTCTTTCAGAAGTCCCCAGCAGGATCAGGCTTCAAGAGCTCATGGCAGACACTTGCTTACTGATAACACGCCTTGGATTGGCAGCTGCTTCTTTTAGTTTCACTGCCCTTCTCCTCTACCGGTGTTTTCTGGGATCACCTCTCAAGTAAACTACATACACTCAAATCTTCATCTCAGGGTCTGCTTGACCTCAGTGAATGCTGATTAGAACTAAGCAAAAGATCTAGGTACTCTCTGATTTGGGGATAGACATACCCAAATTACTGTTTAGTATTCTGGAAGATGCAAAAAATAAGCCAGCTGTGAGTCTCCTTAGAAAAAAATGGACATGTTTTTAGGGTACCTTTTTTCTCATACATAACAATCTGGGCCTACTTAGAAATATAAAGTTCTCTGAAACTTTTAAACCCTGAAGGAAACTGGAAATGTTTGAACAAATAAAAATACTTACATAGCTTATATAATTTTTAACACCCTTCACAGATCTAAAGTCACTTTGTTAATTTAGGAACATAAAAATGCATTATGTATAACTTGGTTGGCTCCTAAAAGTATCATGTTTGATATCTTGAGAGATGTGAAGGCCTGAAAAATTTGAGGGGCAAAAAGAATATTTTGTAAAGGAATCTTGAAATGCCATGATTAAATAAAATTCCAAGATTATTCTATAAGCTGTTCAGTTATAGTCTGTTGGTCTAAGTGAGAGCATTCCTCCTGCCCTGGAATTGCTATAAGTAGTTTAATTTTCCGGGAAATTTGGGGGCTATATCTGTGGGGTTGAGTCATCAGGGTTCTGGGGTTTGGCAAATGACCTGCAATTTTGATTTGGGGTGCTTGGGGACTGAGTTGCCCAACAGCGATGCATTATCAAACCCAAAGAGTGAGCCCTTGACATTCCCTATACATCTCAGCACACTTTCTGGCACCCCCAGCATTCATAAATATGAATACAATGTTGAGTAAAGAAAAGACAACCATGTTGAGATGCAGGTGCTGAGTAGTCTGTTAGACCCAGACGCGAGCTAAAGGACTTGGGTCCTCACACCACAGATGGAAGTATACAACTATATTCCTTTGCAAAACCTAGGATGAAATCAACTAACAAATGATACTCCGCTGGCCACAGGGATTAGTTTACATGTGATCTTTTGAGCTCAGTGGTCAAAGTTTTTGTGGAGTGGTTGAAGGTAGCTTTCTGTCAGATGTAAACAAAGAAACAAGTGATTCTGATTGTTACTTGAAATCACCCTTTCAATCAGCCTGAAAAAGAGGATAGGCAGACCTGAAAAATTTCCCTTAAATTTAAGAGAGAAGTAGCGCCACAGGCATGATCAAGCTGTATCTGAAACTGACACTGTCTATGGTCTTCTCAGTTCCACAAGCCACCAAATTCTCCTTAGTGTTTTAGCCTGTTTGGGTAAGAATTTATTTCTCTTACCAGAAGGCATCCTTATGGATCCATTTAGATATTATAGGAATGTGAATACTAGAATTTATTCTTTAAAAAATGATGTAATATAAATTTTGCTTTAACTATAATCTAGCTCAATAAGCTGTGCTCTCAGGCTCCATTTTATAGATTTGTCTAGAGTTGATGTTAAGTATGGCTGAGAATTCTGAGCACCATTAGGAAATGAGCAGAGGATAAAATCCAGGGGTCTTCCTTTTTACAACAAATAAGTCTTAGTCTCGCTCTGTCACCCAAGGTGGAGTGCAGTGGCGTGATCTTGGCTCACCGCCAGCTCCGCCTCACGGGTTCACACCATTCTCCTGCCTCAGCCTCCCGAGCAGCTGGGACTACAGGCACCCGCCACCACGCCTGGCTAATTTTTTATATTTTTAGTAGAGATGGGGTTTCACCGTGTTAGCCAGGATGGTCTTGATCTCCTGACCTCGTAATCCGTCCACCTCGGCCTCCCAAAGTCCTGGGATTACAGGCGTGAGCCACCACATTCGGCCTATTGTGTATTTTTAATGTATGCAGCATGATGTTACGAGATAAATATAGTCAAATGATTACTACAGTAAAGCAAATTAACATACCCATCATCTCACAGTTACCCATTATTTTTGTCTGTGTGAGGCAAGACTGCTACAATCTACTCAGCAAAAATTCTGATTATAATACACTAACATTAGCTATAGTCCTCATGTTACAGGGGCCTTCTTAAAGTGGAGGTTCAGTATAAGTACCATAGAAGAGGATGTTGTCTTGCAATCACATTTCACAAAACTAACTGGCCACGTTCCAATTTGAATAAGCAAATTAGAATGAACAATTCCACCTGGCTTAGATACCTATTTTATTTGGGCAACTGGCTGTTCTCTTGGCATGTAGTAGTGAGCACTCAACAGCTGGTGCTCTCTCACCCATGGGGCCTTTCTTTTCAGAAGATAATTATTTCAGAGATTGACAAAGAACTGAGATCTGAGCTGGGATCATTAAGGGCCAAGAATGTACCACAGTCTTAGCATATCACTATTTTAAATAATGATGGGAGTTTATAAAATGAAAGTATTTTCTCTTCAAGATACACTGTATGCATTTTTCCCTAAAACTGAAGAACATAATATTAAAAGACTTTCCCTTTAAATATTGAGAAAGTACTTAAATTTATTGAGTCTGACCCTGTGCTCATGATGAAGAATTTTCTCTTGGTGAGATATCAACAATTCATAGAATACAAAAGAAAGTGAAATGTGGTTTGGCCATATGCATTTTTTTTTTTTTAACTTATGGAGTGTTTTTCATTTTCTCAGGCTGTCTGCCTGGAACACTCACCACACCCCAATGCACACATGGCAAACTTGTACACATCTCATCTTATCGTTCTTCCTCCAGGAAATCTTTAACCACTATCACCCACCCACCCAGTAAAGGTTATGTACATAGCATTCAGTACTAGATCATCATAGCATTTACCGTACTCTTTGGTAAGTGCCTCTTTACTTGTCTTTATTCCCAACTGTGTCAGACAGACTTTAATGCGCACCCCCCGATCCCCGTCTCCCGGTGTTGACACTCCTATACATTTTTTTCTTCTTGATCTTGGGATCTGTGACTTGGTTCCTACTGATGGAATATGAAAAACATGATGGGATGTCACTCCAATGATTGGGTTGCCTAATGTAAAACACTGTCTTACTACTAGACTCACTCTAGGGACTCTCTTTGCTGGTTTTGAAGAATCCAGATGCCATGACTCCTAAAGCCGCAAGAAAATGAATCCTGGGCCGGGCGCGGTGGCTCACGCCTGTAATCCCAGCACTTTGGGAGGCCGAGGCAGGCAGATCACGAGGTCAGGAGATCAAGACCATCCCGGCTAACACGGTGAAACCCCGACTCTACTAAAAAAAAAAATAATAAAAAAATACAAAAAATTAGCCGGGCGTGGTGGCAGGCGCCTGTAGTCCCAGCTACTCGGGAGGCTGAGGCAGGAGAATGGCGTGAACCCAAGAGGCGGAGCTTGCAGCAGTGAGCAAGATTGTGCCACTGCACTCCAGCCTGGGCGATGGAGCAAGACTCCGTCTCAAAAAAAAAAAAAAAAAAAAAAAAATAGAAAAAGAAAAAGAAAATGAATTCTGCCAATGGCCTGAGTGAGCTTCGATGTGGACTCTCAGTTGAGCCTACACATGAGAATTCAGCTCTGGCTGACAGCTTGATTGCAGCCTTGTGAGACATTAAGGAAAACACCAAGTTAAATTGTGCCTGCACTCCTGACCCACAGAAACTGTGAGATAGCAAATGAATCTTCTTTTAAGCCACTGAGTTTGTGGTAATTTGTTCTGCAGAATAGAAAACTAGCACACCAATTAATGAACAAAGTCATTAAGAATAGGGAATATATCTGGGTATTTTGAGGTCATGACCTCCAAGGCCTAGCACAGTGACTGGTACATTGTTGGTAAACATCTGTTGGATATATTATAAAAATTTGTTTAATATATAAATATATGTTAAAAATAATTTTTGGGTTGGGCACAGTGGCTCACACCTCTAATCGTAGCACTTTGGGAGGCTGAGGCAGGAGGACTTCTTGAGCTCAGGAGTTTCAGACCAGCCTGGGAAACATGGTGAGACCTCATCTCAACTAAAAATACAAAAAATTAGCCAGGCATGTTGGCCCACATGTGTAGTCCCAGCTACTCAGGAGGCTGAGGTGGAAGAATCGCTTGACTCTGGGAAATGGAGGCTGTGGTGGGAGGATCGCTTGACTCTGGGAAATGGAGGCTGCAGTGAGCTATCATCATGCCACTGCACTCCAGCCTGTGTGAGCAAGACCCTGTTTTAAAAAACAGAAAAATATACATAAATATATATATATAAAATAATTTTTCTGTGCCAAAATAAAGTTTGTTCTTCGCATTAGAGAGTAGGCGTCTCTTCTGGGTGGGTTTGTGTCTGTGCTTTGGCATTAGACACTTTTCATTACTTTAGGGCTCACTTGATTTTTCTTCTTGCCAGCTCAGCTTCTGGGGCTTCTGGCCATGTCATCCTATGATCTAGGACAATTTTAATTTCAATTTTTAACTTAATTTGCCCCTCTCCCTTCACTCCCTAGCACCTCAAATATCAAAGGAAGATATCTTAGAATAGGATATAGGATAGAGAACAGAATACTTTTCTTTGGGTGAAAAGAGATGGAGAAATAACTTCAGCAAAAGATGCTGATCAGCTACATTGGTGTGGTGACGGTAAGTCTGTAATTGTTAAGTGACATCCTAAAAGTACTGGACGCCTAAAAGTATTGGATGCCTTTATCTGGTACTATGCTTATTACCTGGGTAACAAATGGGGATGTGGAAGTTTGGGATGAGGAGATAAAAAATAAAGCATATTCTGAAGACCAATACTACTTGTCCGTGACCCTTTCTATCTGCAGATTTGCTGGTCTTCTAGTGATTCCAATTTCCTGTGGACACATCTCTGCCATGAATTTTCACATCATACATATTATTTATATGTCATTTTCTTCTACTAAATTGGAAACTCCAAGAGAGCAGGGTCTTGACTTTTTTTTTAAATAATTATGCAAACAAACATTCCTTGAGCATTGCCTTTTCCTCAGGCATAGTACTAGGTGCTTTATTTGTATCATTTCATCTTCTCTTTACAACACACCCATGAGGTAGGTCCTATCCTTGTTCTCATTTTACAGATGGGAATTTGAGGTTGAAAAAGCTAAGTTTCAAGTCACACTGTCAATAATTGGTAGAACCAGGATCTCTGTATCCCCAGCAGGTAGTGCAATGACTAACACTAGGTAGGTATCCAAAAGTGCCTCTGAAGTCACTGTGTAAAGCTCAGGCTGGGACCAACTAGGGGGAACGTCCTAACTTGAACATTTCTGAATCCACCAGTGTTTTCTAAATCAAGCTTCTTTGTTTGGGGGATTAGAATAGGAAGCCTAATTGGTTATGCAGCATGAAGCACCTTGCTTTGAGGTCTAGTGACCTACTATTCCACTGATAACTTAACATTTGGAAAACATGAGACAGAATGGCCTTAGAACTTTCACCTGTAGGGCACTATTCACAAGCGCAAAGACAGAGAATCAATCAATCTAGATGTCCATCAACGGTGGATTGGACAAATAAAATGTGCATGTATACACCATGGAATATTATGCTGCCATAGAAAAGAACAAAACTATGTCCTTTGCAGCAACGTGGATGTAGGTGGAGGACACTATCCTAAGTGAATTAATGCAGGAACAGAAAACCAAATGCTGCATGTTCTCACTTATAAGTGGGAGCTAAACATTGAGTATTCACAGACATAAAGATGGGAACAGTAAACACCAGGGCCTACTTGAGGGTGGAGGGTGGGAGGAGGATAAGGATGCAAAAACTACATATCTGGTACTATGCTTATTACCTGGGTAACAAAATAATGTGTACACCGAACCCCCGTGACATGCAATTTACCCATGTAACAAACCTGCACATGGATCCCCTGAACCTAAAATAAAAGTTGGAAGTGAAAAACAAATTTCCACCTATAGGAGTAATTTCTGTTCTCAGTATCCAGTTAAACATTTTCTTGTTAATGCTCATTTTTCTCAAGAAGATGATCTGCTCATCTAGTGCACTGTTCTCTGAGTGAGTGACCACACTGAGCTCTTCATGATTAGCTTGGTAATGAGAATGGAGACAAGAGTGGTGGAAAGATGGCTGGACAGCACACTTTGCAATTAGGCCTCTTAAGCTGGAACACTGGTTATCAGCCATCATAATCTTTCACAATTGTCTCTGCCCTTTAAGATATGAAGATGACATTATTTTTTACATTACTGGGTGTTGTGGAATAATTTTGCCCTCTGGAAATGTCTATTGAGCTGCTGCTTGAAATCATTTTATGACAAATTTTTAAATGGAATGCTTAAAAATATTAAATTCCTTTTTCCTTTTCTTCTTTCCTCCTTTTCCTCCTTATTTCCTCCCTTCTTCCTTTTTTCCCATTTCTTTCCTTCTTGATTCCCTCCCTCTTCCTTTCTTTCCTTCTCCAGATACTTATTGAGCACCTACTAGGTGCTGGGGTTAAAGAGTTACACAAGGCTTGCAATATGCCATATCTCACAGAGCTTATAAAGTATGTAGGGGGAATTTACAGAAATAATTAGGAAAATAAAGTAATAAACAAAAATATCCAATTTTAAATAATATAATAAAGAGAAAATAGGGTGATATGATAGAGATTAGTGAGTGAATTCCATGGGTTGAGTGAACAGAAAAGGTCTTTTCATGAGATTTTAAGCTAGGACAAGAAAGACTCAGCCATGCTGATCTGCTGGAGAATTGCAGGCAGAGAAAATAGTTAATGCAAAGCTTCCAAGGTGGGAATAAGCTTTGTGGGTTTAAGGGACAGCAGTGAGGTCACCATAACTATGATGGAGCAGGAGGTTATAGATATGGGCAAGAACCAGATCATGTAGGGCCTTGTAAGCCATGGTAAAGAGTTGGTACTTTACTCTAAATACCAAAGAGAGGAACGAAATGGTTTTAAGTAGATGAATGACAATGATCTCATTATTACAAAGAAGTATTACTGGGTGATAAACATATATGTTTATATTAAGCTTTTTTCTGCTTGCGGTTCTGAAATATTTCAAAATTTTAAAGACAATTGTTATTACTGCATGCAAAATTAATTGTTAGAGGGCAAGAATGGAGGTAGAGGAATGAGACAGGAGGCCACTGTATATCAGGTGACAGATAAAGGTGGTTAGAACTAGTGTGACAGTAGGTGAGAAAGATAGAAGCAGACAGGCTCAGGTTGTGTTTTGAAGGTTGAGTTGATGAAACTTGCCGATGGTTGAATAGAGAGCATGAGAGAAAAATAGGAATCAAAGATATACTTTGTTTAAGAAAATTGGTTGAAAAAAATGGTGTCATTTCCTGAAATGGGAAAAAATTGGGAGGTGGGGCAGGTTTTTGTAGTGGTAGGGTGACGAAAAGTGCTCTTTTGGCCATCTTAAACATGAGATGCCTATCAGATCTTCAAGTGAAGATGTAAGAGTTAGAAAAATAGGCTGGAAATGAAGCTCTGCAGTCATCAGCTTATCAATGGTCTTTAAGACCATGGGTGGGATGGGATCACCTAGTTAGAGGACAGATAGAGAAGGGAAAGGAGCCCAAGAGTGAGGCACAGAATGCTCCAATATGGAAGTCAAAGAGAAGAGGAAAAACTAGCAAAGGAGACTGGCCAGTGAGATAGAGAGATGATATACTTTGGATATTTGTCCCCTCCAAATCTCATGTTGAAATTTGATCCCCAATGTTGGAGGTGGGGTCTGTGAGAGATGACTGGATCATGGGGGCAGATCCCTCATGAAGGGCTTGGTGTCATTCTTATGAGGAAGTGAGTTCTCATTCTTAGTTCCCACAAGATTTTGTTTTTAAAAAGAGCCTGGTACCTCCTCCTCTCTCTTGCTCCCTCTCTTTCCATGTGATGCCATCCCCCTTTTTCCTTCCCCTTCTGCCATGATTGGAAGCTCAGTGAAGCCCTCACCAGAAGCAGATGCTCGTGCATGCATTTTGTATAGCCTGCAGAACCAACAGCCAAACAAACCTCCCTTCTTTATAAGGTAACCAGCTTCAAGTATTCCTCTATAGCTGCATGGAACAGACTAATACAAGGTACAATCGGGAAAGTGTAACCCTGAGAAAACCAAGAGAGAAAAAGATTTCAAGTAGGAGGGCATAGTCAACTTTATCTAAAGCACCCGTTTTTAAACATTTTTGTACTGTAGCATCTTTCATAGGCTGTGGAATCCTATGGACCACTTCTCAAAAAATGTTTTTAAATGAATAAAATAAAATACATAGGATTACACAGGAAACTAGTTACACTGCATTTACAAATGTTAAAATATTAACACAAAAATTTGATGTTAGTATTTGTGCTTTTATTAATATATATTACATATATTTAATATATTATATATTATATATTTTTAATATATATATTTTATATATAATATATATTTTATATATAATATATATTTTATATATTTTTATATATAATATATATTTATATATAATATATATTTTATATATTTTTATATATAATATATATTTTATATATATTTTATATATGATATACATTATAGATTAATAAAATATATGATATACATTATATATTAATAAAATATGATATACATTATATATTAATAAAATATATGATATACATTATATATTAATAAAATATATCATATATTAATAAAATATATCATATATTTATTTTATTTTATTTTATTAATATATTTTATTAATTTTCATTAATATTTTATTTTATTAATATATAATATACATATTTTATTTTATTAATACATAATATATATTATATGTATTTTATTAATATATAAAATATATAAAAAATAGTTCAGACCTAGCAGCAGATCTGAACTACTGAACTCTCTAAGTAGTGAAGAGCAGAAATGACATTTTGAGATACGAGATATCTGCAACATCTTCAATATATATGATGTACAATGAAAAAGTAATATGTATAATATAATATGAAAATACGTATGATTTGTGACAAAGCCACTGTGATTTGTTGACTACGTTTAAAACTCAAGGAAATGCTAACTTTCAGTTAGTGATTAGTGAAAACAGAGATATATTTTTCCTATGCAAGTTCAGACTCTCTGATTTCAAAACCACTGGTTTAATGTTAAGAGGTAAATCTTTAGAAACGGGACTCAGTGATATGGATTCTCCTAAATGGTGACTTATTTTGCTGTACTTGCTTAATCCTGAGCAATAACCTTAGGCACGTCAATGTTCTACCTCTTACTGTTAGACAATGACATTAAAAGGGCATAGGAGCAATGACAGAGGGAGTGGGTGGAGTGGGGAGGGGAATGCTGAATATTCTTTTCTGTAGTTACTTATGTTCAAGAACATTAATATTCATAAAGATGTCTAATATTAAAACAGATTTGGAAATGAATTCATTAGGGCAGAAAACATTTAAATCTGTCTCTACTCCCGTTGTTTGATATTCAGAATACTTTATAGGGAAGGATAGACATTCCTATAAAGGTTCTCCCTTTGTTCTTTTTTTCTGTCTATTGCCTCCTTGAAAGTTCGAGAATATTGGCCAGGCACGGTGGCTCATGCCTGTAATCCCAGCACTTTGGGAGGCTGAGGCGTGTAGATCATGAGGTCGGGAGTTCAAGACCAGCCTGACCAACATGGTGAAATCCCGTCTCTACTAAAAATACAAAAATTGGCTGGGCATGATGGCACACGACTGTAATCCCAGCTACTCAGGAGACTGAGGCAGGAGAATCGCTTGAACCTAGGAGGTGGAGATTGCAGTGAGCCGAGATCACACCACTGCACTCTAGCCTGGGAGACAAAGCGAGACTGTCTCAAAAAAAAAAAAAAAAAAAAAAAAAAAATTCTAGAATATTATATTCCTTTTTCCCTCTAATTATACACTGATATACAAAATATACATAACTTGGAGTCTTTAAAACACAATGCCCAATTTATGAATATGCTGTTAATTTTCAAATTTCAAAGGCAGATTGATGCTCAAAAATATTTGTTTGGGCTTGGCACAGTGGCTCACACTTGTAATCCCAGCACTTTGGGAGGCCGAGACGGGCGGATCACGAGGTCAGGAGATGGAGACCATCCTGGCTAACGCGGTGAAACTCCGTCTCTACTAAAAATACAAAAAATTAGCCGGGCGTGGTGGCGGGCGCCTGTAGTCCCAGCTACTCGGGAGCCTGAGGCAGGAGAATGGCGTGAACCCGGGAGGCGGAGCTTGCGGTGAGCCGAGATTGCGCCACTGCACTCCAGCCTGGGCGACAGAGCGAGACTCCGTCTCAAAAAAGAAAAGAAAATTTGTTTGTTGACTGCTAGATAGAAATAGTGTACTTAATTCCCTGCTCTTCCTCATACCTTCTCACTAAAGTAGAGTTCTAAAAGTTTAAATATTTATACGTGTATTCAACATATCAATTCCATGATGAACAAACTTTCATAGTCGTTTTGCTTGCATTATGTGCAAGGGTTATATTGGGGTTGCATTATAGTGCAGGGGCTGGCAAAACTGGCATGTGGCCTGTTTTTCTTTTTAAAAAATATTTATAAATGAAAAATAAATAAATAAATGAAATACATGAAAAAGAAAACTTGTAAGCATAGTACAAGGAACTCCCATATACTCTTTTCCCAGATTCACCAGTTGTTTATATTGTGCTTCTCTCTCTCTCTTTACACACACACACACACACACACACACACACACAGAGAGAGTTGGGCCTTCATATCCATGGGCTCACGATCTCTGGATTCAACCAGCTGCGGATAAAAAATATTCAAAAAAAAGAAAGGATGGTTGCATCTGTACTGAACACGTACAGAGTTTTTCCTTCTCATTCTTCCCCAAACAATACAGTATAACAACTTTTTCCATAGCATTTATGTTATATTAGGTATTATAAGTAATAGAGATTATTTAAAGTATATGGGAGGATGTGCATAGGTTATATACAAATATGCCATTTTATATAAGCTACTTGAGCATCTGCAGATTTTGGTTTATGTGGGAGGTCCCTGGAACCCATCCTCTGTGGGTACCGAGGGACGACTGTATACACAAACACATATACACTCAGCCACCCCCACAGATTATATATAATCTCTCAATCCATCTCATATTAGTTCATACTTATACTCTCAATTCCAACTCGGCTCCACAGGGTGTATTTTTGTATCCTCTGTTTCTATATGTGTAAGTCCCCCAATAGTGAGACATTTAGCTTCTATCATCCTCAACATATTTACTCATTTGCTGAAGCTGAAAATATACAGAAGATAGTTTCAAAATTTCTCATCCATGCCACTGTACAAACCTTGTGTGGCCTGTTTTTGTACAGCCAGCAAGCCAAGAACACTTTTTACACTTGTATAGGGTTGTCAAAGCAAAACAAATGAAAAAACAAAGAAGAATATCCAACTGACACCTTATGTGGCCTGCAAAACCGGAACTATTCCCTCTCCGGTCCTTTACAGAAAAAGTTTGCTGATCCCTGCATAGTGGCTCCTAGGGGTGTGTGCATGTGCACACACATTTACACGACTATGCTTAAGGAAGCTTTCTCAGCTCCCTTCTTTAAATGATAGATTTTGTCCCTTTGACTACTGTGGTCGACAAGTGATCAGACCAGGCCAGCCCTAGGATGTCAGCCCCCTGACAACTATGGTTGGTCCAAGAGGTAAGCATGTGAAACAATCAGAGGCCTAGTGCCCTTCCCATAGAATTGATATGTAAATATTGGGAAAAAGTTCCTTCTCTTTTCACTGAAGTTGCTAAACTGAGATGAGGTAAGCCCGGACAGGCTGTTGAACACCATAGAAGAGATGTGCAGGAGGAGAGATTAGGGCCAACACACAGGAAAGAGGGCCTGATCGATGGAGGGTAAGAAGGCACAGACCACGGTGTCTGAGACCTGATGTTGGAGGCCAGATCTGTTCTTCTCTCTGTGTTATCTGAGTCAGGAATTTCCCTTTGTTGTTTAAACTTATTTGGGTTGTAATTCTATCATTTGTAAGCAAAACACTTTTTTGTAATTCAAATTCGTCACAGCGCTTCCAAAAGTTCAATAAAAAAACTCAACTTTTTCTTTCTTGCTTAATTGGAAAGCTACAATAATAACATATATTAATACCAAATATTGAACACTCAACATTCTAAGCACAGGGCTAGTTGTTTTACAACAGCATTATGAAATATGTATTATTGTGCCACATTATAGAGGAGAGAGCTCAGAGAGTTTAATTTGATTAAGATTGCTCAGCTAAGTAAGTGGCAGAGCTGAGAAACCACTCACATTCTTTGTGACTCCAAATTTCACATACATTTTACTGTGATCATAGAATTTAAGTAAAAGACAAAATAGGACCTTATCATGCTCTTCCCTTTTAACACAGCATAACAATAAGTCAGTACCTATTTCCACGTTGGCAGTTTTGGATTTAAATGGAGTGGCATTGTTTTCTCATTGCATATAAATACAAAAACTTAAAACACATGTTAACAATTTGGCTGTTAATGCTTTAGGGACTCAAAACACCATAATGATGTATACAACGTACTGTGCCCCACTATCTGGCTGAGAAATACATACATTTGAAAATGTAGGGATAGTTTCTAACTAACCGTCTTAGATCAGGTTCCCCAGAACCTGAGGCAAGGATTAAGCACTGGTACTTCAATGGGGAGGTGCAAACCCAGGCCGCTGAGGAAGAAAGGGGAGCAGTGCAAAGTCATGTGTGATGGTGCATCACAATGAGCCAAAAAAAGACAAAGCAGATTGCTTGACAGATGTGTCCACTTAGTCAGGATATCTGTGGATGTCTGCATACAAGCTATTTGGATAAACCGTGCCTACAAACAATCCATGGAAGGAAGGATGGAGAGAGAATTTATGTGCCTGGCTCTGTCTCAGATCCTGTTTGCCACTGGTTAAGAGTTTGTCCAAAAGGGAATGAACTCCCCACACTCCTTTTTTTTGAGACGGAGTCTCTCTTTGCCACCCAGGCTGGAGTGCAGTGGCGCGATCTCGGCTCACTGCAAGCTCTGCCTCTCGGGTTCACACCATTCTCCTGCCTCAGCCTCCTGAGCAGCTGAGACTACAGGCACCCGCCACCACACCCGGCTAATTTTTTTTGTATTTTTAGTAGAGATGGGGTTTCACCGTGTTAGCCAGGATGGTCTCGATCTCCTGACCTCGTGATCTGCCCACCTCAGCCTCCCAAAGTGCTGGGATTTACAGGCGTGAGCCACCGCGCCCAGCCCGTGAACTCCCTACACTTCTAAGTTGTATCACCCTGACGCTTTGGTATCCAAGAGAATGTTCCATCCCATCTCCTGTGGAGTGGTGTTCCATTCGAATTCAGTGTAGGAGGAGTCTGAAATGCCAGGCAAGCGCTTGGTAACCTGGCTGCACAGCCGAGGCCAAAGCAAAGCACAAGCACTCCTGAGACAAGTAACTGATTGATTTCAGGTGGTGAAACCACACTAGCCTAAGGGGAGATGGGAGGCCATGAAAATGGCTGAGGCGGAGCAAGCATCTGTGGACCCAGATGGCCATGGTACAGAGAGATTTGGAGTAAGCAGAAAAAAATGTGATGTCATGTAACCATCGCGTAACCACTGTTAATTATACATTTTCAAGTTCTAATATATTATGTGAAATGATAAACTCCTGAAGCTAATGAGTATTAGTTCACTTTGCATACACAATAAGATGGCCAACTCAAATTTGGTCTTCATCAGATATTAAAGAATTTTTCTTCAGGTCCAACAGAAATGATTTATGTAAGTCTGAAAATTTACTAAAGCTTAATTTAGGCTGATGCACTAAACTGGTATTTTTCATTTTTAATGTAGTATACTATTATGAATTAGATCTTTCATCATGGAAACAGCAGCTTCCAATTCTTGAAGACAGTCAGTGGTGAATGGTTATTTAAGTAGTAGCTCATCTGTCAATATAAACTGGATTCAGGGTATACAGGTTGCACGCACACACACACACACACACCCTCCAACACACCATACAGTCATACCTTGGTATCCATGAGGGATTTGTTCCAGTACCTCATGTGGATACCTAAATCCATGGATGCCAAGTCCCTTATATAAAATGGCATAGTATTTGCATATAACTTACACATATCCTCCTTTATACTTCGAATCATCTCTAGGTAACTTATAATACCTAACATAATGCCTACATGTTTGTGTGAATTCAACATAGTACTTGGTGCATGGCAAATTCAAAATTTTGCTTTTGGAACCTTGTGGAAATTTCTGATTTATGGCTAGTTGAATCCACAGATGTGGACACCATGGAGATAAACACACACACACACATACACACACATATATATATATATGGTTATGGACATAGATATGGATATTTATGTGTATATATACACACATATGAATATTTTATGTGTATATATAGATATACATATGTGTATGTATATCTATATCTATATCTATATATGGGTTTTTTTTCCCATCTCTCCATTGGTAATATGGTTGAAAGTAGAACTTTCTCTTTTCCACCTCTGGCTTCTCATGAGGACACCTATAAGGCTCGACACGGTCACATTGGCTTGGCACTTTGTGTCTAGAAAGTTGAAAAAGTCACTGACTGTTTCAAATAATGAAAGTATATTCTCCCTCACAGTCTCAGAGGTGAAATCTGAAAAGTGAAACATTTACAGAGGCACAAGTTGATCTTTCACATGAAGGAGTCTAAAGTTGATAATGCAGTAGGGAATGCAGTCCTATTGTTTTTATTTTCCCCTTCCTGAGCACACATCCAGCTCAGCTGTCATGGGCACCTCTGATGCTCCCTGAGCAGGGATTTTAAATGACTCCACAGCAGACTGGTCTCTGACTGAATCATGTGCAACAAATCTTGGGAATTTTAGTTCATAGCAAGTAAATAGCACTCCTTTAGGGTAAAGGCGAATTTTCATATGTGCTTGTTAGAGTATTTTCATTTCTCTCATAAATCAAGTTGAACCAAAATGGTTTAGGATTATTTTCTGAGGAAATATGTTTTTGTGGACTTTCGGTCTATGGTCTTAATGATTCCTGAAGAGTCTGACATCTATACCAATATTTTGTCCACCAAAAAAGCAGCCAGCCTTGATGACTGAAAATTCACAGCCATGCGCGCTTGTCCTTAAGCAAAGACTGCTGGGGTGGGGAGAGATGAACAGAAGGTAATGAGATGTGTGTCCTTATCTTAAAATCACTCTATGTTCCCCTTCAAAAACCTCTTTTAAAAGTTTTTTTTTAAAAAGGTTGAGCTCTAATATAATGCTAACATTAATCACAAAACAGTATAATTGCCTCCTCCTACTGTAAACTCTAGCTTAGTGAAGCCAAATGCTGGGAATTGCTTTGCTTAGACTTATAAGATATAGAAGCCAATGGCCAGAAAACCAATTGACATCAGGGATTTAGCTAGTAAAACAACTTCCAGGGAATGGTCCTGGGTCAGATCCATTAAGGCTGGTTGTTCACATGTTTTATGCCTTTCCATCTCCATCTGAAGTATAGTCACCTTTACAATGAGGACTTTAGGGGACTACACAGCCTTCAGTTGATAAAAAGTAACTCACATTTATGAAGGTTAAAAAGGGAGAAACGAGCTTTAAAACTTTTTACTGCAAATGGTGAAATAAAGTGGGTTTTCAGGTAAATCTTTAATTATTTTCTGGAAACACCCCATTCCCAGAGAATTTTGATTAATTAGAGCCTTGATGTTAGCATTAATAATCATAAGCTTTATTTATGATATTCTACTTGCTAAAACTTTCCACTATAACAAATCAGGTCAACCTTCTTGTTGGCAGACCATTACCAATATTCTCTTGTAACAGAGTGTTGATGTTCAGCCTCCTAGAACCTCTATTTGAAACACATTATCCTGCTTTTAAGCCTCAAATTATGGCCAACCCAGCCATTAGTGAAGGAAGGATGATGTTATTACTTACTTTCTAAAGGAAATAATATGTGGGAAATGGGAGAAGGTAAAAGACATTGCTTATTTATTTTTGGAGCACAAACTAAAGGAAGAATGGATTATCAGAGACTTCTTGCCTCTGCTGTGACAGTTTTGCCCCACCATTTGATATTAACATTCATGAAGAGTTATCTATAATTCTCTGGAGCCCAGGAGCAATATCCCTTCCCATCCAGGTAATCCATCACTCTGAAGGGTGGACAGACAATAGGAATGTATGTTTCCTTTATCGCTCCCTGCCAGTAGAGGAAATGACAGTCATACTGAAACTCTTTAATATCTTGCTTGACGTGTAGGAGCGGGTTGATTATTTACCCAGGTTCCTATTCTTCCCAGGGCATGGTCAGCATTCATCCCCTCTGAGATGCAGAGCACAAGAATAGGAGCATCCTTAGGTTGGAGCAAAAACGAATCTGTCTAAATCTGTGGTTACCAAGTAACATATGTATAAGATGGAAGGCTGATTGGATGGGGGTTTGCTCGTATATTACAGTCTCTGATACGGAGAATGCTGTATATTTTGCAAAATCATCACTACCACCACTGAAGTTGCAAAATACTAGTCAAGTCTGAGCAAGTATTGTTACTAGAAAAAATGGTTTTCTCCACTGAAGTCCTAGCAGTAACAAAAGATGAGACATTCAGGATTATCCCCTCTCCACAAAAAGCTGCTATGCTATATTGAAGACTGGAGAGATTATGCTTTCACTCAACTACATGCACAGAGCTAAGCATTTTATACATTGTAGGAGTTTGAAAGTTATACTCTGAATGATTAAATAAAGTTAGAAAGGTAATTATGGGGCCTCCGTTCTTGTTACATGATTAAACTTGCCATGGTCTATTTCTGCCATTTCTTTTTATTGCCTCTTTTCTTTTTTCCCACTCATTTTTTTTTGTATTCACTGACTATAGTGTAATCACACTGTTGGAAACTAGCCTTAACCATGTGGTTGTAAAAGAAAATCCTTGGCAGGTAAGGAAATGGAGACTCAGTGAGGTGAATCCAAGGTGACTCAGTTAATAAGTGTCAGAGCCAGGATTCTACCTGAGTTCTACATTCTAGACTTGTGATTTTTCTTCTTCCCTACACTACTGCCAGAGGATATTTATATGGTTTGTACTAAAAAAGTCATCATCTGTGAATTAATTAATGCATCTACTAAACAGGTATTGAAGAGCTCTTTGTATAATGCTGAGCACTGTGGATAAGATGAAGAAGACATGGTTTTCCTGAGGTTTGGAGAAACCACCTTCCAGTAGGGACTAAACTACAACACCTGGTAATATCATAAAGCGCTATGAGGACAGAGCCTTTAATTTTGCCTGTGGAGTCTGGGAGGCTTCACAGAGGGGGCAGCATTTAAAATTGAACTTGAAAAATAAATAGGAGTTTGTGGTGAAATGGTCTTTGCCATTTAACTATCTGGCATGACCCCAGGAAAACCAATTTAATTTTCTGATACTTAGTTCCCTGTCTGTCTCAAGATTGTTATGAAGATGAAATGAGATTTGAAAGCACTTTGAAAACCTGCAGATGACATCATAAGAAGTAGTTTCAAGAACTACGGATCCTAAGGATAAGAGATGAGGCCCGGTCCATTAAAAAAACAGGATGCATGCACTACTTCTAGAAAAAAAAAAGAAAAAACAAGCTTTGATGCTATTGTTTGAAAAATCCATAGTCCTTCGTGCAGCTGATATGGGTAGTTATCAGTTTTCTATAACACACAGATAGGCCTCTAAGCAAGACTCAGGTAATTCCTAGGAAAACTGCCTACCAATCAGGGATGGAAATCCACACTAGCATAGAGTAGTAAAGGGCATGCCTCACAAATGGTCTTGGGCATCAGCTACTGGAAAGGGCTGTGCTTGGGATCTAACTCACAAAATACACATTTTTCAGGATAAATTCAGATCTACCATTTTACCTTCTTTTTTTATCACTCAGGATAATTGACAGGAAAAAAGGTACAGAAATATGTCCCTTGGCCACATGAGGCAAGGATGTCATGGTGAAGAGAATGTCTTAATAACAAAAAAATGCAAAGATGGGGGGCGCTAAAGCGGGCTGTTTTGCAGTCTCCAGATAATGGCAAATAATGATTTAAAACTTTGTCTTGGTTCTGTATTAGTCTGTTTGTGTTGTTATAAGGAAATGCCTGAGGCTGGGCAATTTATAAGTAAAAGAGGTTTATTTGGCTCACAGTTCTGAAGGTTGTACAAGAAGCATGGCACCAGTATCTGCATCTGGTGAGGGGCTTAAGTTGCTTCCACTCATGATGGAAGGCAAAGGGGAGGTGGCATGTGGAGATCACATAGCAGGGAGAGCGGGAGAGGGAGAGACGGAGAGAGGGAGAGAAAGAGATGCCAGGCTCTTTTCAACAACTGGTTCTCACAGGAACTAAGAGTGAGAACTCACTCCTTTGAGAGAATGGCACCAAGCCATTCATGAGGGACCTGCTCCTAGGATCCAAATACCTCCCACCAGGCTTTACCGGCAACACTGGGGATCAAATTTCAACATGAGACTTGGCAGGACCAAACAAACTATCCAAACCATGGCACTAATTTTTCATAAATTATGAGCAGTGTCTAAACCCATCCTTTTCATGTTTGATGGATCAAATAGTAAAGGAATACACTGTATCATGGAGAGTGTGTGTGTGTGTGTGTGTGTGTGTGTGTGTGTGTGTGTGTGTGTGTGTGTGTGTGTGTGTTCACATAATTATAGCCTAAGACCATCTGTCTTTCTTCCAGGGTACTTCTTTTTGTGTATATGCTCTGTATAATGTTAGCTTACACATGATGAGGTACTAGTCCTGAATCAGTTAGCTATTGCCACATAACAAACCACTCTAAAGCTAAGTTGCTTAAAACAACCTCCATTTGTTGAGCCGTGAGGAGACTCAGGTAGACTCCTCATGAGTCTACATACAGGTCTGTTGAATGGTTTTTCTGAACTATGCTGGGCTGTCTGGGATTTACATTTCTGTGGTCAGCTGTGTATAATCTAGGACAAAGCTGAGGTTACTTTGATGTCCAGAGGGGAGATTAACAGAGATACAGTTCTGTGGAGTAATCATCTGTGCTAAGGTTATATTTTCTCCATTATAGGGAGGTTAAATTTCTTATTAAAAGGAGTTGTAAAAGCAGGCATTATCTTAGTTTACATAGCCCATGCAGTGAACTAGATCATACTTTATGTGGACTGCTTTGTGAAGCTTCAGGAAGCCCCTTTTAGGTTAATCATTACTTTATTTATTTATTAATTTTGGTCTACCGTAAAAGGCAGTGCCTTTGAAACAGCTCCACAACTTAAGTGATTATCAATCATCAATTCTTCATGGTATGACCACTCTGGAAACTTGGTGGGGAATGAGGGGGGCACTGAAAGGTTAAGAAGGCACAAGACAGGAAGATAAAGATGAAATTCAATCTGATTTCACAGTTTGGCCCTAAGGAATACCCTTAATAGACCCAATGACCTCTTATCAGCCTTAGTTTAGTCCTGTTTTGAAATTAAAGTTAAGAGGGTGGTTAGGATGTTTAATGAGACAGACTGGATGGATGTGATGGAGACTGGTGGAGAAAGATAGAAGAATCCTAGAGGAAAGCAGAGGCTAGCTAATGCCACAACTAGAGCACTAAGCTTGGGAACATTTAAAATTCTATTTCCTTTCTCCTCTTTTGAAAGAAAATTGTATGTTTAATAGGATATGTGTTAGTATTATACAAAAAAGGAAATAGCTGCTTCTTATAACCTCCTACCAAACCCCTCTAATTATAATTTGGTTTCATAATTATATTAAATCAGGTTGTAATCCCTTAAAACTCAGCACCCTTTACCTGCTAATAGTGCAATCAGTCTAAATGCCATTTATAGTTAGTCTAGAGCTGAAAACAATATTTAAAACCAATTTTCAGTCTCAATTCATGGAAAAAAAAAACCCATCACTCTATCTTATTTATAATAAACTCATTCGAGTAGATCCAGTCACAATATAAACAACTGATGGAAAATCCCTAGGAGGTTTTGGCTCATACATTCTGAGCAGACATGCTCTGGAAAACACAGACATTCTCAGAAAACTGCAGTCTGCTGAAAATGCCAGGAGAGTTCAGGAGACTGGACTTTTCATTAGGCCTTGGCATCTTTCATTGTTTTTGCATAGGGAATGGTGTCAACACTTTTTATCTGAACATCTGTATGTCCACCTCTTTTTTTCTAATCCTGTTTCAAATGGACAAGATCTTAGGACACAAGAGAAGATGTGTGCTTGGGACAAAGGTATGTGGATGCTACAAAGTGATCCAGATTTTCACCCATGACATCCGACTCTTGGTAGGTTAAAAAAGGTGGTCAGGCAGTTTCCATGGAGGTCAGGCAGCATGTGAATGACAGCTTGATGTGATAGAGTAGTGAAAGTACAGAGGCTTTGGAGCTAGGTAGACATGCCTGAATTTTGATTCTACTATTACAAGCTGTGTTACCTAAGCAAACTTTGTAACCGTTCTGAGCTTCAGTTCCTTCATCAGAAAAATGGAGAAAAATGTATCTATCTCCAAATGTTGCTACGATATTTAGATAATATTACATCTTTCCTCCCTTCCTGCCTTCTTTCATCCCCCTTCCTCGATTTCTTTCATTCAACAACTATTTATTGAACACTGTGCCAGATGCCATCATTGTGCTGTCCATATTTCCTTGGATCCCTTTTTCATTTTTGTGCACATGACTCCTGGTGTGCTGTTACTCTCAGAAGCCAGCGTCTATGTTGCATTGTCAAAGGTTTGCCCTCAAACTCACAAGGGCCCATTTTGCCTGAATAACTAAAAGTGCCTGGAAATTTACATCCCTCTGCGGGCATCCCTTAAAAAATGATTGATAGGTGGGAAGAAATAAATGCTCCAGTCACAGTTTCCCCTTATGGGGACCACTCTGAGGTGTGACCTAGACTCTCTCCAGAACTTGCCTATGGGATTGAGTCAAAGTTACTATCCTCGGGAATTAATGTACTATCCTTGCTTGATTTCCTTCCCTTCCTAGTCCCATTTCCCTAGATCCCTACTGGTTTCCTGAGAACACCTCCCAATAATCCATTTTCACATGAATCCTTATTTCAGAGTTTGTTTCTGGCAGGCCCACCCCAAGTCACACATCTTTCACATATTCCATATTCTTCTAGGTGCTAGGAATGTATGAACGAGTCAGATACAGTCTTACTCTCATGTTTTATTAACTAGAAACACTGTAGTGAGAACCCATGTTAAACAGGTTCCCACGATAAAGACTGCATTTTAGACATTCTGCAGAATTCTACATTTCTTCTAGAGTGGAAAGAGTATAGGTTTCAGAGTTACAACTTCCAAATTTGTGTCCCTACTCATTCACATATTAGCTGAAAAACATTGGGTGGCTGCATTTGACTTACTGAGCCTCACTTTTTCTATTTAAATAAGTTTATTAATACCTGTGCTTCCAGACTCATGGGATTTCTATAGGGAGCACTAACATAGAATACGTAAAAAGCCTTTTGAAACAGGGCAGGTAACCCAAACTTTATCACTACCTGGAGATGTTCCATCAACAACAAGCAAGAGCTTTGAAAAATAAAAGTACGTTGTGTCATTTTTTAGGAAATGTTACATATTTTATAAGGCACTGCTTTACATTTAACTTTAATGTTTTTATCTTTGCTGAATTAAACAAGTGTGATTTGGTAGGGTCAGTACAACATCATAAGCTTGGTATGGTTAAAATGAAGATCAGGCTGATGCATAAAACAGGCAATGCTACGGGTGACAGCAAAATGTAAACACACGTCTTGGGGTTCTGCTGAGTGTAAAGTGTTGAAACAGAACAGAGTAAGGAAGCAAGTCCCTTGAAGAATCCCTGCCCCTAGCATACCCTACCCACCTATCAGTGCCAAGGAATTAATAGCTGCCTCATGTAACTCCATCTTCTGTGGATGGACTGCCAATCATCCTGTCTCCTTCAATCCTATAGAAAGATTCCCTTTGACATACTCCATCCTGATGTTAGAGAACCAGGCTCAACACTTTTTTGGGAATCCCTGTGCCTACATGATATTGCTTCTGGAAGCTAAAGCCCTGAGATGCCTGATTTGCTCTTTCCAGAGTTAATTATGTCCACAAATAATTTTGATGGTAAAATCCAAAGTGGGTTAAGCAAAAGGAGATATTTCTTGAATAGATACAAGGACATCTCCAAGATCTTAAGGGCAATACCTACAATCGGGCCTCAGTAGGGACTGGAAACAGGACCTGGAAAGTCAACATAATTCAGGGCAGACCTCTCCTATCTGTATTCATATCTCTCTTTGGAGTATATGGTCTTTTATATCTTCTCATCTCTATTAGCGGCTTCATTTTTTTTTTTATTCCTCAAGGCTGATTCTTCTGCCATGTTTATGCATGGAATGTCATAGCTGCCTCTAAATGGCGGCCTTTAGTCAAGCTTCTATCAGTTTATAAGATGACTGCCTATAGGTAGTTTTACTGACCTTTCTGTGTCCCAATACCGAATGGTGAAAGACTTTTTTTTTTTTTTCTGCCAATACAGATTCTGAATTGGTTTCCCTGAGTGTCTACTTTTGGTCCAATTAGCTGTGGTCAACCAGTGATGGAGACATGGCAACGACGTGGCTTCAGGGTCTCACTTCTCAGAGGGAGGAGGATTGATGAAGTGGAGCTCAGAATGGGCACATACTCTGAAACGTTTACTACAGTGATTCATGTGTATTTCTTGGGTTGCTAGCTATGTTTCTACCACCCACGTTTATTTAGCTCTCAGAAGAAAAATCCCCACAAACCAAGCAGCCAAAGACAAGTTCAACAGAACCATCTGGACTCCGCAAAATTTGACATCATATTGGCTTATCTTAAACCCATTCTTTTGAAACTTACAGTCTTTTGACAGTTGGTTCCCAAGCAAGGAGGACTACATTTATATACAAAAGGGTACTATTAAGGCCTTTTACTAATATAGAATCTTTGATTATTCTGGTATATTTTTCAAAGGGATTGCTAAAAACTTTTATTTCATTATATTCTTGGTATATTCCTGTGAATTTTGGTGGGACATCCATTTCAGTGAAGAATAAACAAGGCTGCATTGCTGTCAACTATTACATCAGCACAGAAATTGGCCTCATTAAAGCTGAGATGGGCTTTAATTTCTACAATCTGACGCATGTTTTATGGCTAAAGTAAAATAAGATATAAAGAAGAAAAGAAGGAGAAAGAGAATCTGCTTTTGTGGCTCCAACAGATCTTTCCAGTTTGTCTTCTCATAAAGCCCTCTAGGTAGGGGGGCGGGAGGAAACACTATTTCTTTCCAGCAAGCTGCACTTGCAAGAAGCTACGGGAAGTTATTGTTCTCTACCAGAATGCCGCTGCTTCAAAAGACGAATCCAATCTTACAAGACAGCCAAGTTCTTTTGTCTTCACAGAAAGGAGCCTATAGACCTGGAACCCAGCAGATGTGGTCATTTTAAAGAGCTTGGAAACTTTCAGGTGGGTTGAGATGTGACTGGGCTGTGGGCAGGACCATGGAATCAGCCACGCACATCATTCAGTTTTGGGAGTGGAGAGACTTTCTTACTTAAATCAAGGCTTTAAAATACAACATCTCCTACCTCAGGCAAAGCTTGGACAAAGTAGAGATGCTTTTTTGTGGCTTTGAAAGGAACAATAAATCCTGACAATTTTCTCCTAGGTATGATGACTCTTGCTCTTACTCTCATGAGGGCAGACCTGTGGAGACCAGAGGTGAATACAAGATTTTGTGAATCAGGAGTCAGAACTGGGCTTGTCCTGCCAAAGCTCGCATGGAAGTTGTCATGCTTGTCAGCAAGCTGTTTCAGTAGAAGCCTGGATCCTTTCCATCTGCCACTCCAGGTCCACCGTCTGCTTTTTTCCCATCCTGCTCTGTCCTAGCAGGTTGAATCTTATTGTCTGCTCCTATGGGTTCCCTTGCTCTTTAGCTCCTAGTTGATTTTGGCCAATGAAGGCCCAGGAAGAGCTAGGTAGGTAGGAGTAGAGGAGAATGAGATCAGAGTTTTTATTCCCTCATCTCCCTCCCTGCCCAGTCATTGCCGGTTGGCTGCTTCTACTGAAGGATACACCTCCTGTTAGATTGCCTGTGCCCTTGCCTTCTCAGGCGTAAGAGTCGTAACAGCTGCTTTATATGCTATTCCCAGAGTACTGGATTATCCATTGTTGGGTTCCTTTTAATAGTCCTTTGTTAAGTTCACACCATTTGAATGTACCCGTCTCTTTACTGCCAGGCTCCTGCTATGCAAGTAGGAATAATGCTCACCTCTCAGGGGAGGAGGATTGATGTGTTCCTCTCACCAGATCTGCTTCCAGCACTCTAACCTGCTTCATGTTCAGGCAAAAAAGTCGACCAATGTGGTTTTTTTTCCAGGAATACTGGAAGGATGTTCTGCAAAAAATACCTTCTATGCCCCACTTCCCTTGTAATGTCTTTATTAGGAGATTAAATCTTTCATTCTATTTAGAGATAAGGTTTTAATTGCAAAGATCCTTAGGAGAGGCATCATATCCCATTCAATAGTTTAAGAATAATTGAAAGGATTAACATTAGGTTCTAGATATTGAGAACAAAAAGGTTGTCCCTGATCTCAAGGAGTTTATACTGTAGGCCAATAATTGATACTAAATTCTTTCTTGGGGATTCAGGGGATCATGGCAGACGGGAGGCAGGACTAGATTGCAGCTCCAGAGAGAGCAGCACGCAGAGGCTTGCATTGTGGATTTCAGCTCCAGATCCACTGCAGGAAGAAACCAGCAATCCCAAGAGAACCCATAGACCCTCTGAAGGAAACGGATTGCTCCTGTAGGGCCCGAGAGACACCTCAAATACTGTGAGTGCGCCAATTGTGAAGGCGGGAAAGGGAGACTGCCTCTCCCGAATCACTGGAGTAGCTGAAGGTCGGTTTGCAGGAGAAGTTTCCGACTTTACCTGGAGCTGAGTCAAGTTAGAGAGAGGAGTGAAATACAAGGGTAGAGGAAGCAGCAGAAAGGCCCTGGGAGCTCACTGGGTCCCCAAGCAGCCCATTCCTGCCTGGCACCACAGGGATCCATTGGGAGGGTGGCCAGAGGAACAGGGGGTAAAACTCCACAGGGAGAAGGAATTCTCTAGCTGAACTTTGTAACAATTTGAGCGAGGAGAGAAGCCTCCTAGCCAGAACTCAGGGGAGGGCACAAATTGGGTATGCAGACTTCACAGGCAGAGGAAGAACTAAAGCCCTTTTCTCTCACAGCTGGGAGGCAGATAGCCCAGGGCAAGTTTTCAAGCCAATCTTGCCCTCCGCCTGGAAACAGACTTGGGGCTGTTGGTGGGGGGCACAGTGGGAGCGAGACTGGTCCTTCAGTTTGCCTGGGAGCTGCGTGAGGCCTGTGACTGCTAGCTTTCCCTCACTTCGCTGACAACCTGCATGACTCAGCAGAGGCAGCCATAGTCCTCCTAGGTACACAACTCCAGTGACTTGGGAATCTCACCACTATCTCCCACAGCAGCCGCAGCAAGACCCACCCAAGGTGAGTCTGAGCTCAGACACACCTAGCCCCACCGCCACCTGATGCTCTTTCCCTATCTACCCTGGTAGTAGAAAGCAAAGGGCATATAATCTTGGGAGTTCTAGGGCCCCACCCACTGCCGGTCTGTCTCCACACTACTACAGCTGATGCTTTCTGGAAAGCTCCACCTCCTGGCAGGAGGCCAACCAGCACAAAAATAGAGCATTAAACCACTAAAGCTAAGGAACCTTGCAGAGTCCATTGCACCCTCCGCCACCTCCACTGGAGCATGTGCTGGTATCCGTGGCTGAGAGATCCATAGACGGTTCACATCACAGGACTCTGTGTGGACAACCCCCAGTACCAGTCTAGAGCCAGGCAGACTTGCTGGATGGCTAGACCCAGAAGAGAGACAACAATCACTGCAGTTCGGTTCACAAGAAGCCACATCTATAGGAAAAGAGGGAGAGTACTACATCAAGGGAACACCCCGTGGGACAAAAGAATCTGAACAACAGCCTTCGGCCCTAGACCTTCCCTCTGACAGAGCCTACCCAAATGAGAAGAAACCAGAAAACATGGTTCCTGAATTCCAGAAAGAATTCAGGAGGTTAGTTATTAAGCTAATCAGGGAGGGACCAGAGAAAGGTGAAGCCCAAAGCAAGGAAATCCAAACAATGATACAAAAGTGAAGGGAGAAATATTCACGGAAATAGACAGCTTAAAGAAAAAACAATAAAAAATTCAGCAAACTTTTGACACACTTTTAGAAATGCGAAATGCTCTGGAAAGTCTCAGCAATAGAACTGAACAAGAGAACAAATAAATTCAGAGCTCGAAGACAAGATCTTCTAATTGACCCAATCCAACAAAGAAAAAAGCGTAAGAAAATATGAACAAAGCCTCCAAGAAGCCTGGGATTATGTTAAATGACCAAACCTAAGAATAATCGATGTACCTGAGAAAGAAGAGAATTCTGAAAGCCTGAAAAACATACTTGGGGGAATAATCAAGGAAAACTTCCCTGGCCTTGCAAGAGACCTAGACACCCAAATACAAGAAGCACAAAGAAGATCTGGGAACTTCATCACAAAAAGATCTTCGCCTAGGCACATTGTCATCAGGTTATCCAAATTTAAGATGAAGGAAAGAATCTTAAGAACTGTGAGACAGAAGAACCAGGTAACCTATAAAGGAAATCCTATCAGATTAATAGCAGATTTCTCAGCAGAAACCCTACAAGCTAGAAGGGAATGGGGACCTATTTTGAGCTTCCTCAAACAAAACAAGTATCAGCCAAAAATTTTGTATCCAGCGAAACTAAGTAACATATATGAAGGAAAGATACAGTCGTTTTCAGACAAACAAATGCTGAGAGAATTCACCATTACCAAACCACCACTACAAGAACTGCTAAAAGGAGTTCTAAATCTTGAAATAAATCCTGGAAACATATCAAGACAGAACCTCTTTAAAGCGTAAATCACACAGGACCTATAAAACAAAAACATAAAAGCAAAAACAAAAAACAAACAAAAAACCAAAGTACACAGGCAACAAACAGCACAATGAAAGCAATGGTACTTCACATTTCAATACCATCATTGAATGTAAATGGCCTAAATGCTCCATTTAAAAGATACGGAACTGCAGAATGGATAAGAACTCACCAACCATCTGCTGCCTCAGGAGACTCACCCAACACATAAGGACTCACATAAACTTAAAGTAAAGGGGTAGAAAAAGGGATTTCATGCAAATGGACACCAAAAGCAAGCAGGGGTAGCTATTCTTATATCAGACAAAACAAACTTTAAAGTGGGCAAATGCAGGTTCTCCGGCACCGTAGTGGTAGTCGCTGGCCCAAGTTAGAGGCCAACTGAGAAGTCTTCATGCCTCAGATTTGTTGACCTACAGAATGCTTCAATATCCATATTTTTGTAGAATGTATAAAGAACATCTTTCATGTTGGTTGGAATCTGGCATACCTAATTTAGGTGTCTGGCCAAAAAGAATACCTACTACAGCAGAAAAATATAAAGAATATGAAGCCCAGGAGCAAATAGATCAAACTCAAGCCCAGGAGTTAAACAGATCTCAAGATAGAGATTTTGAAACTATGGCTAAATTACATATTCCAGTAATGGTGGATGAAGTTGTTCATTGTTTGTCACCGCAAAAAGGACAGGTTTTTCTAGATATGATATTTGGTTCAGGAGGGCACACAAAAGCTATTCTACAGAAGGAGTCAGATATTGTTCTGTATGCCTTGGACAGAGACACAACAGCTTATGCATTAGCTGAACACCTTTCAGAGTTGTATCCTAAACAAATCCGAGCTATGCTGGGCTAGTTCAGCCAGGCTAAAGCCTTATTAATGAAAGCTGGAGTGCAGCCAGAGACTTTTGATGGAGTTCTTATGGATCTTGGGTGTTCCTCCATACAACTTGATACTCCCAAAAGAGGTTCTTCCCTTCAGAAAGATGGCCCCTTAGACATGAGGATGGATGGTGGCAGGTACCTTGACATGCCCACTGCTGCTAATGTTGTGAATGCTTTAGATCAACAGGTACTTGCATCTATCCTAAGAACATATGGGGAGGAGAAGCATGCCAAGAAAATCGCTTCAGCACACAGCATCTACCCCATCACCAGAACCAAGCAGCTTGCCAGCATCATCACAGGAGCATTTCCTCCCTCTGCTATTTATGCACGAAAAGACTTGCTACAACAATCTACTCATATTGCCACCAAGACTTTCCAGGCTCTTCGCATAATTGTGAACAATGAGCTCAATGAACTCTACACAGGACTGAAGACAGCTCAGAAGTTTCTGAGACCTGGTGGTTGCCTTGTTGCCCTCTCCTTCCATGCACTAGAGGATTGCATCGTCAAAAGATTTTTGCTTGGAATAAGCATGACAGAAAGTTTTAACCTAAGTGTTAGACAGCAAGTGATGAAAACACTGCAACTGGGTTCAGATCATGAAAACACGGAAGAAGTCTCTATGAGAAGAGCTCCTTTCATGTGAGAATTGATACACAAGAAGGTACTTAGTCCACAAGATCGGGATGTACAAGATAACCCCAGAGGGTGCTCAGCCAAGCTTAGAGGAGCTATCAAATTATAAGTTACCATCATCTTACTCTTCAAATTTTTTTCTCACAATTTCTCTAATCTTTACCCATGTTATGTTCCTGAACGCCCTGATATAGGTTTAAAGTGTGGGACAGTCTGAAAAGTGATAGCATTTAGCATTTTTTTTCCCCTCAAAAAGAAACTGTAGGAAATATTACCATGACAGAGAAAGTTCCACTCAGGGAGCAGCAGCATCTCAAGACTGGAAAAATGTGTTAATCTTTGCATCATACTGGACTCTTGAAATGCAGTCCTTCCTCTGGCCAGGAAATTTTCTTTAAATAATACTATGTTGTGTTTATCTAAATATGTAAACTCAAGCTGTCAAATCATACCTGCCTGTCCTAAATTTTGAACTTAGATATTTGCAACAGTCTTTCTCTGGCTCAAATGACGATGATTACGGATGAATTTTAATGTCCCTACTTGTGAATAATTACTATAGCTTTGTCAAATGTAGGCTTTTTACAAATTTTAAATTTTAAAACATTAGTTTAAATACGTGTTATACTGATAAAATTTCATTTTTCAAATTACAGTCTATTATTTCAAAGAGATTTTTCAGTATGATATGGGTCATTTTGTTCACATATAGCAAAGTAAAAATGTAAAATCCTTACAGAGAATTGTCTGACAAAACTTATATTTCATGTCAATTGTGTTTAATCATAGCTCACAATGCCTTTAGTACATACTAAAGTCTCTTATTAGAATCTTGTATTTTTTAATTGAGCTAATCAAAATAATTCAGCCAAGTCTATTCGAAATAGAAAACTATTTAATATAGTAAAATCAATGCTCCCTTAACGGTGTTACAAAGATACGGTAGCTGTAATGAGGGGAAAAGTTTATTCAAGAAAAGAGTACTTGGTAGAAGATTCTTTAACAAATTGATGAGATTGATTCATAATTCACATGTCAACTTTTTATATGTAATATGTACTTCTAATTTATTCAGTTATTCACCAATAACTGAAAGCAAAGTAAAAAGGTAAAATCAAGCAAGTACTGAACTTGTCATTAGAAAAGCAAAGATAAGTACAATATACATGGCCCACAGTACATGTCCTATAGAGTTTAGTAGAGAAAAATTATGTTAATTATAATCACACAAATCAGTATAAAATGGACACAGTGGCAAATACTACAAACAAGTCGTACCTGGTACTGTAAGAGCATCTAGTAAGGATTTTATCTGTTGTCAGAAACCAGGTATGAAAACATAATACTTGAATTGTGAACTGAAGGATGAGTTGGAGATAATTAGTCAAAGGGCACATGGGGTATGGAAGGGGACATGTTGATTAACGGTACACATAAATAAATATTCTCTTAAATAGTTATCCTTGAAATCATATTTATACCATTGATTTGCTCAGTAAACATTTTTCAAATACAGAAAAAAGGTTCTCCATTATGGTTACAAATTTTAAGTTGGTGGATCCAAGTGAATGAAATATCAGCATAACTGTATCGGCAAAATAGATAAGAATTAAATACATGAATTTACCTCAGACTTATTTTATCTACCAGTGTAATATTTAACTTTAGTACCCAGGCTTGTTTACTACTTCTGCTTTACAGGCTTTATTTAAATCTGAACAATCCTACAGGGAAATCAGAATTAGAAAAAAAAAAATCTGGAGAACAATATGCTTGAAATAGAAACAAGAGAATGCAACTAGGTTAATTCTCTGAATCCTACTTTAAGAATGTATAAATTTCTCTTTGCCTGTAACACATATTTGTGAATGAGACATATTCCCCAAAAATTCTTATCCCTGTACGTAATTGGAAAATAAAAGATCACATTTGTATATTCAACAACCATTCACCTATTTCATAAGTCATTTTTTCATCCTTTATAGTATGGGAATTATTTTTTATGTTAAATAGAAACTGAATGCTCTGGGTTGAACAGTGTCCCCTCAAAATTCATGTACTTCCTAGAGTCTGAGAATGTGACCTTATTTGGAAATACTGTCATTGGGGTTGTAAGTAGCTAAGATGAGGTCATACTGGAGTAGGGCAGGCCCTTAATCCAACATGACTGGTGTTCCTTATAAGAGAAGATAGGGCCGGTGTGGTGGCTCACGCCTGTAATTCCAGCACTTTGGGAGGCCAAGCTGGGTGAATAGCTTGAGGTACAGGAGTTCAAGACCAGCCTGGCCAATATGGCGAAAACTCATCTCTACTAAAAATACAAAAAAAATTAGCCAGGCATGGTGGTGTCTGCCTGTAATCTCAGCTACCCAGAGGCTGAGGCACAAGAATCACTAGAACCCGGGAGGTGGAAGTTGCAGTGACCTGAGATGGCGCCACTGCACTCCAGTCTGAGCAACAGAATGAGACTCTGTCTGAAAAAAAAAAAAAAAAAAAAAAAGAAAATAAAAAGAGAAGATAAAGACACAGGAGAGAATGCCACATGAAGCTGGAGCACAGATTGGGGTGATACATCATGGCAACCATCAGAAGATAGGAAAAATGCATGGAATAGATTCTCCCTCAGAGTTCCAGAAGTTGCCAACCCTGCTAACGTGATTTTGCACTTCTAGCCTCCAGAATGGTGAGAGAATATATTTCTGCTGTTTTAAGGTACCCAGTTTGTGGTAATTTGTTATAGCAATCCTAGGAAACTAATACTCTGACAGAAAAAAATCTTGGATAATATGCATGATCCAGGAGAATAAAACTGGATCCTCATCTCTCACTTTATACAAATTTAACTCAAGATGGATTAAGGACTTAAACCTAAGACCTGAAACTATAAAAATTCTAAAAGATAACATTGGAAAAACCCTTCTAGACATTGGCTTAGGCAAGGATTTCATGACCAAGAACCCAAAGCAAATGCAATAAAAACAAAGATAAATATCCGGGACCTAACTAAACTAAAGAGCTTTTGCATGGCAAAAGGAACAGTCAGCAGAGTAAACAGACAACCCACAGAGTGGGAGAGAATCTTCACAATCTATACACCTGACAAAGGACTAATATCCTGAATCTACAATGAACACAAACAAATCAGTAAGAAAAAATCAAATAGTCCCATCACAAAGTGGGCTACGGACATGAATAGACAATTCTGAAAAGAAGATATATAAATGGTCAACAAACATATGAAAAAATGCTCAACATCACTAATGATCAGGGAAATGCAAATCAAAACTACAATATGATACCACCTTACTCCTTCAAGAATGGCCATAAAAAAAAAAAAAATCCCAAAACAGTAGACGTTGGCATGGATGCGACAATCAGGGAACACTTCTACGTTGCTGGGGGGAATGTAAACTAGTACAACCACTATGGAAAACAGTGTGGAGATTCCTTAAAGAACTAAAAGTAGAACTACCATTTGATTCAGCAGTCCCTCTACTTGGTATCTACCTAGCAGAAAAGAAGTCATTATTTGAAAAAGATACTTGCACACACATGTTTATAGCAGCACAATTCACAATTGCAGAATCATGGAACCAGCCCAAATGCCCATCAATCAACAAGTGGATTAAAAAACTGTGGTGTATATATATATGGTGGAATACTATGCAGCCATAAAAAGGAATGCATTAACAGCATTTGCAGTGACTGGATGAGACTGGAGACTATTATTCTAAGTGAAGGAACTCAGGAATGGAAAATCAAACATCCTATGTTCTCCCTGGTATGTGGGAGCTAAGCTATGAGGACGCTGCAAAGGCATAAGAATGATACAATGGACTTTGGGGACGTAGGGGGAAGAGTGGGAGGGGTAAAAGACAACAAATATGGTGCAGCGTATACAGCTCAGGTGATGGGTGCCCCAAACTCTCACAAATCACCACTAAAGAACTTACTCATGTAACCAAATACCTCCTGAACCCCAATAACTTATGGAAAAATAAAATTAAAAAAATAAAAATAATAAATTCTTGATTATATGTTTTGCTAGAGAAATAGGAAGGCTTTGGTCTTTTGATGACAGAGAGAAGCTTAGGGAATTTTGAAAAATATGAAGGGGGAAGAAGCTTGTAGCTCCCAAGACAGATAAGCTAATTATTTCTCTCTCCCTCTTTCTCCCTCCTTTCTTCTAACATCTTTGAATTTTTTTTTTTCCCAAAACTTGAAGAAACTTTGATAACAATTTACCCTAGGTCTGTCCTTAACTGATTGGGAAACTGAGGACATCAGCGTTTAAGTTGCTTGCCCAAATCATACAACTAGATCCTTGGCTGCTAAGTTTTCAAAAGGCCTTCATGAAATTGCACAGCTGAGACTACGAACGCCGGGGTTGGAGATGCCTGTGAAGGGAGCATCAAGAACGTCTGGTGATGAAGAGAGAACTGGATTGGAAGGAAGGGCATACGTGGGCACTTCTCTGGATGAGTCTTGTGTGAAGAGAGTTTTTAATGTGAGTTTTATTCATGATAAATGATAAAAAGTAGGAAAACAAAGCACTCATGTTTAGTGTCTTGAACACTGTGTATTGTTCTTTTTGGATTGGAAAAAATTTAATTCAGGACTATATGAACTTAGTTGGTACAGTTTCTCCTGTGTAGTTTTACTGACACGTAAGTGACAGACTGATATTTCAGATCCTTGCCAGGTATCCTAGCTATGTAGACATATACAAATTGAATTTTGGTATATGGCTACATTTAGCCACATTGATATGGGCTTCATCAGTTAAATATCTTTATAGCAGGCTCTCACTTTTATCCCTTCACTTGTCTATCTAACCTCGATATTCTTATTATTGGGGAAGGGTTTGGGGAGATGAGAAGCTGGCATCCTTGAAGTGAGACTCCCAGTGAAAGCCAAATGCATGCAAAAGGAACATTCCCAGAGTGATGGAACCACACAGTGGGTGGACAGAAGGTTGGGAAACAGGCCAGATAAGACAATGTTTTGGTTTAAGGCTACACTGATAAGGGAAGGATGAAGCATGGTTTCCAGGTGGCGTGTTTATCGCTTTTAATGTTGTTTAGAGAGAATGTCTGTCCAAGAGAGGTGAGTTTTGGAAGAAGCAGCCTCGTGTTATGTACAGATCACAATAATCTAATTGATGGATTTATACCACATGTATTTGTGCATACACACACATGTATATGTCACTGTTGTAGAGTTTTGCCAGATAATTACAGGAATTATTTCGGTTCTAGAACTTTACAGGGGCATGACAACTGCAGTCTGAGCACTCTTCCACTCTTTGAGAAGCTGCTGATGACAAAGCAAAAACACCTCACTCTGTACCCCAGGACTCCAGGGGCTGCATTAGGATAGGGTAACCATGTCAGATGACCTGGAGAAGGATCAAAAAATTGGGCAGTTATCTGACTAGGACATTTTTGGAGGGCACCTACCTTTCAGCTTATCAAGGATGTATAATTTTATGTAATGAATCATGTACCTACTAGCAGGCAGAACTTCTAGGAATTCCCATGATTTATATAAAAGACTATTGACACTTCCAAGCTCTGATCTACCCAAGCACTTGGCCCACTCCCTCAAGGACTCTGGGCTGTGAGAGAGACCCACACATCCTCAGGTCCTGGTCTCCCAGCCTCGAGAGATTCTACCCAAACACCAACCTACAACCATTTTGTACATTCATTGCCAGATGTCTGACGTCCTTAAAAGTGCATAATTTTCAGCTTTTGTGGCTGAATTCTTAAATGGGCTCTTAATCTCCATAGTCCTTGAATTGTGACAAGCTTTCAAAGGAAGAGATCTCCACATCAAGTTTGAGCACAGTTTGAAAGGAGTGCTTAGTTGCAGCCATTAGTCCATCAGCAGGAAACTAGCAGGCTGTTATCACATGCAGCCACACATTAGCAGCAAATGTAGGTTCTCAAGGGGAACACAAGGAAGACATTATTCTACACAGGGCCTGGGATTACTGCCTGTGTTGTAATGCAAAATAGAATCTGTGAAATGAACAACGCATGGGTCTTAAATCCCTTTCTTGAAAAAGAATCTCAAAAAAACAGATGGGAATGGAGGCCTTTGCTTTTCTGAGTTGTATCACCATTGTTGCTATGGTTTTCTTCTCTGCCACCACCATCTCATGGTTGTTCTAAGTTCCCACCTTTGGTCGAGTGATTCCCTGATACTTGGTGAAAACCAAAACACAGTTATGAAAGCAGTGCCTTTCTACTGATTGGCTGGAGGTATCCTTTCCATTGAGTTGGACTTCTTATTTTACTTTGTTCCCATTTGTCACCTCATCTCTGTTGATTCTGCCTTCTAAGTTAATTCTTCTGCCCATATGACTTAGTCTCCTACTGCTAACTCCTCTCTTTACTTAACCTCATCTGTTTGAATTCCCCAGTGTCAGTTATTGCTTGGGGAACAAAGGAAATGGAATGGCTTTTTATATTTATTTCATTTTTTTTCTCCCGTGGGAGACTTCTGAGAGGAAGCTTTGGCCTATTCAGAAGTATACAGTATTCACAGACGTGTGCGAAGTCTGCCCCCTGACATTTAATCTTTAAAATTATTCCTCGTAGACAACTCTAGTCAACTCTGGAAATTTCTTTATATTTAAAATGAGGCTAACTCATTCTTGGGATCTGGTGTTTCCAGATGTTCAGGTGTTGCTATTCTTCAACTGACTCAGTCTCTTCCACTGAAGTTTCAGCAGGAGCTGACATTGCTTTCCCATGCCTTCTCATAACTCATTACAATCTTGGGAAAGTCACTCCTGGAACATCCCCAAAGTCTGGAGCCCTGGAATCTGAAAAGGCACACAGCAGCAGCTATCCACCTGCACTCTAACCTTCCATGTTATCAGATCACAATGACATGTTAACCTTCCATGTCATTGTGTTGAAAAGTCGTATTGTGATATGGAGTTTAACTGTTGTCCTCGTCTTCTACAAAGAGGGAGAGAGGCCTGAGGAGGCTTGGGTTATAGTTCCCACTGACCAGCTGCGTGAGCTTGAACAAAAAGCTTTTCTGTGTCTCTCAGTCTGTAAAGTGAAGTGATTTGATGTTTGATCAAATTCTATACAGTTTGAAATTATTCTTTCTCTTAAATTTCTGCATGGAATTTATTTTCCTCGCTTATAAAATAGATGGCATTTCCAAACTGTAGTCCTCACTGTATTCTTTCCCAGTCTTTTTCCTATTATCCTAATTGTCTTACTTTTTGGGTATGATAGCTTCCCATTTAACTTGTTAAAACATTTTTATTTTTATCTATGATTTATTAATGTATCACTTTTTGTATAGAACATTCAAAATATTTTTAGTATTGGTGGAAAATTTTAAAATTTCCTTTAGTTATATTATGTTAGTGAATTTTTGTTGAAGTGTAACATACACGCAGAAAAGTAATAATAAGCACAGGGTTGAATTGCCACCAAGTAAATCCCTCTTAATTATAACCCAGATCAAGAAACAATTTAACAAGCTTCCCAGAATCCCCCTCCATGCCCCATTCCATTTATTCACCTCCCCCTCAAGGGTGACCACTCTGCAGACTTCTAACACTATATATTTGCATCACCTGTATCTAAACTTTAAGTGGAATCATATTGTATATATTGTTTGGGGTTTGGCTTCTTTCACATTATGTTTTGAGATTCACATATGTTACTGTGGAGGAACTATAATTTCTTATTCTCATTGCTGTAGAGCAGTTTAACTTTTCAAATGATTTTCTTAAACTGGCATAGGAATTTCCGTTCTGTGTTCTTAGACCAAATAAATGCTGATGATGTCTCTGTGGAGAAAGAGTTTATATGCTAGAAAGTATCACAACGGAATGATATAAGATGTTTTAACCTCTTTCCACCTGTGACCATGGTAACTATTGGAAATGCTGGAGAGTGTGGCGCTCAAAAGAAGCTACCAGACTGTTTTGTGGATATTTCAGAGGATCCCAGAATGTCCTCATAAATTAAGGAAAAGTAGACCTTAATCCATTTCACTGATCAAAGTACCTACAACATACAAGCTCCATTACGTATTTTGTTATCAATGTTACTTTGGAAATAGACAGATATGAAAGCACATAATCAACAAACTATGATCAATAGATCAAATAACTCCTGGGGCTCCAGGGTGGGGACAGGAACACAATGAAGAAGAAGCAACAATGTAGTAGTTGGCTCCTCCAGATGAAAAAAGTCTAATAAGCAAAGAGCAAGGCTGGGCTTAGTGCATGCACTCAGGACATTCTGAGTTCAAGTTTGAACTTGTGTACCATTGGCCGTGCCTTTGAAAAGCCAGTTGGTTGATGCTTCTAAGCAAAGAGTTTTCAATACAATCAAACATTGCTACTTGTCAAGATTATATATTCTAGTGATAGATTTGATGCCCTACCAAGATGGGAATTATTCATGTGAAAAGTCTGAAAGCTCATAGTAGGAGTATAATCTCAAGCTATTTATCCAAAATGCCCAATTTCTCCTATACTTCTTTATAAAGGTTTGCCCTAGATTGTTTCGTGCTTTTTTACCTTTCTGCTGAGGGACAATTAGTTGTTAATTTCTTCCTTTAGTATTTTTTAGCAGTCTCCAAAGTGAACCAAAAAGTCAGATTCACTCCCTTTAGATAAAAGATCTTGGACATTTTCTCTTCTTTCTTGGCTGTGGGCAAAGATTTTTTTTCTTTTACTCATTTCCTTCTATCCATCATGAGTTAGGATGAAGGCAGCATATTTATTTGATGTAGAGTAAGTGGATAACTCAGAATCCTTTTAAAATGTTATCCATTTAAAAGGTCAGTCCTTCAAGGTTTATCTGTCTGGCACTTGGGGGAGGGGGACAGTAAATAAATCTGTTGAGGCTGATGTGAGTTGCGGCCATCTGTGCCATAGACAAGTGAATGCTGCAGACTTAGAAAAGGTTTCAACAACTGATTTTAAATGATTTTTTTTTTTTTTTTTTTTACTGGAAACATGACGTGGATTTGATACTCTACAATAGGGCACTCCCTGAGAGTTGTGAAGTAGGATGTGGGGGAATGATTGATTTATTTGGTAAATAAAAAGTGGGACAAAGGAGAGGAGACTAGGATTCTTAAAGTTCAGTTTAACAAAGTCAGAAACAAAAAAAAAAAAGGAAATATAAATGATACCACAGAAATACAAAAGATCATCAGAGAATATTAGGAATGACTATACACTAACAAACTGGAAAACCTAGGGGAAAAGGATAAATTCCTGGACACATACAACCTATAAAGACTGAATCAGGAAGGACTAGAAAACCTGAACAGATCAATAATCAATAATAATCAGTAACAAGATTGAATCAGTAATAAAAAGTCTCCTAACAAAATAATGCCCAGGACCAGATGGCTTCACTGCTGAATTCTACCAAGCTTACAGAGAAGAACCAACATCAATTCTTCTCCAACTATTCCAAAAAATTGAAGAGAATTCTCCCTAACTCATTGTTCATGGCCAGCATTAACCCAATACCAAAACCAAACAAGAACATGACAGAAAAAGAAAACCACAGGCCAATATTCCCGATGAAAACAGAGGCAAAAATACTCAACAAACTACTAGTAAATTGAAATCAATAGCACATCAAAAAGATAATACAAGCTGGCAATGGTGGCTCATGCCTGTAATCCAAGCTGGGGTGAGAGGATCGCTTGAGGCCAAGAGTTCAAGACCAGCCTAGGCAACGTAGTGAGACTCTGTCTGTACAAAATAAAAATCTAAAAATTTTTGGTACACACCTATAGTCCTAGCTACTCAGGAGGTTGAGGTGGGAGGATTGCTTAAGCCCAGGATTTCAAGGTTACAGTGAACTATGATCATGCCACTGCACTCTAACCCGGGCAAAAGAGCAAGATCCTGTCTCTAAAAAAATTAAAATAATAAAATTAACTAAAAGATAATATAACAGGATCAAGTGAGATTGCATCCCATACAAGGGTAGTTCAGTATACATAAACCAAGAAACACAATACATCACATCAAGAGAATGAAGCCAAAAACCATATCATCTCATAGATGCAGAAAAAGCATTTGATAAAATCAACACTGCCTCATGATAAAAAAAAAACTCAACAAACTATGCAAAGAAGGAAAATATCTCAACATAATAAAGGTCATATATGACAATCTCACAGCTAACATCACACTGAATGAGGGAAAGCTAAAGCCTTTCCTCTAAGAACTGGAATAAGACAAGGATGCCCACTCTCACCATTCATATTCAACATAGTACTGGGAGATGTAGCCAGAGCAATTAGGCAAGAGAAAGAAATAAAACTACATCCAAATTGGAAAAGAGGAAGTCCAATTGTTCTTCTTTGCAAATAACATGATCTTATATTTAGAAGAACATAATGACTCCACCAAAACACTCTTAGATCTCATAAGCAAATTCAGTAAAGTTGCAGAATACAAAATCAATATGAAAAAATTAGTAGCATTTCTATACACCAGTAATGAAATAGCTGAAAAAAAACAAGAAGACAATCTCATTTGCAACAGCTACAAAAAAAATGCCTAGGAATAAATTTAACCAAGGGGGTGAAAGACCTCTACAAGGAAAATGACAAAGCACTGATGAAAGATATTGAAGAGGACACAAACAAATGGAAAGACATCCCATGCTCACATATTAGAATAATTAATATTGTTAAAATGACTATACTACCCAAAGCAATCTACAGAGTCAATGCAATCACTATCAAAATACCAACATCATTTTTCACAGAAAATAAAAAACAATACTAAAATTTATGTGGAACCCAAAAAATGCCTGAATACCAAAGCACTCTTGAGCAAAAGGAACGATGCTGGAGGCATCACACTACTTGGCTTCAAAATGTATTACAAGGCTACCGTAACCAAAACAGCATGGTACTAGTATAAAATAGGCACACATGGACCAATGGAACAGAATAGAGAACCTGAAATAAATGCACATATTTGCAGTCAACTGATTTTTGACAAAGGCACCAAGAACATACATGGGGAATGGATACCCTCTTTAATAAATGGTGCTGGGAAAACTGGATGTCTACATGCAGAAAAATGAAACTAGACCCCTATCTCTCACCATACACACACAAGAAGACCCCTCAAAATTGATTAAAAAGCTCAATATAAGACCTGAAACTATAAAACTACTGGAAGAAAATGTAAGGGAAACACTATAGGACATTGGTCTAGGCAAAGATTTTATGGCTAAATCTCAAAAGCACAGGCAACAAAAACAAAAAAGGACAAATGGGATATTAAACTAAGAAGCTTCTGCACAGCAAAGGAAACAGAGTGAAAAGACATCTTTTGGAATGGGAGAAAATATTTTCAAACTATTCATCTGACAAAGGAGTAATATCCAGAATATACAAGGAGCTCAAACAACTCAATAGCAAAAAAGTAATAATCCCATTAAAACATGGGCAAAGGACATAGACATTTCTTAAAAGATGACATGCAAATGGCCAACAGGTATGTAAAAAATGCTCAATATCACTAATCATCAGGAAAATGCAAATCAAAACCATAATGAGGTATCATTTCATGCCAGTTGGAGTGCTATTATTAAAAAGACAAAAAATAATAGATGCTGGCAAGGATTCAGAGAAAAAGGAACTCTTATTATACACTATTGGTGGGAATGTAAATTAGTACAGCCATTATGGAAAACAATAGGAAGATTTCATAAAAAACTAAAAATAGAACTACCCATATGATCCAGCAATCCTACTACTAGGTATGCATCCAAAGGAAAGGAAATCAGTATGTCAAAGGGATACCTGCACCCCCATGTTTACTGCAGCACTATTTACAACAGCAAAGCTGTGGAATCAACCTGAGTGACAATCAACAGATTAATGGGGATAAAGAAAATGTGGTATATATACACAATGGAATACTACTTGGCCATAAAAAATGAAATCTTGTCTTTTGCAGCAACATGGATAGAACTGGAGGTCATTATGTTTAGTGAAATAAGCCAGCCAGAACATATGTTCTCATATGTTATCACTCATGTGTGGGAAGTATAGAAGTTGATCTCATCGAGGTGGAGAGTGGAATAATAGATATCTGAGGCTGGGAAGGGTGTGTATGCATAGAGAATGAAGAAAAGTTGGCTAATGGGTACAAACATTCAGTTAGATAGAAGGAATAAGTTCTAATGTTTGATAGCAGAGTAGGGTGACTACAGTTAACATCAATGTATTGTATGTTTTAAAACAGCTAGAAGAGAGGACTTGAAATGTTCCAACACATATAAATAGTAAATACTCAAGGTGATAGATACCCTAAATACCCTGACTTTATCATTGCACATTCTATGCATGTAACAAAATACCTTATACACCCTATAAAATGTACCAATATTATATATCAATAAAAATTCAGCTTAAGGTCTAGATTGCAATAAAATCTTGTGTTTGTGATTATCAGAAATCATCATCTACTTCCCCTTCCAATTTCCCCTATTTCCTTTAACATTAGTTTATTCTTTCATTTTATTTACAACTTTTGAGATTTTAAAAAGGCACCAGGCAGTATTTACTACTATTATTACTACGCTTGATACTACTAACTAACACATGTGTAATGAATGCTTACTATATGTCAGGTATAGTGTCAATTTCTTCACATCTGTTATTTATATAATCCTCTCAATAATCCAATGAGATAGATATTATGTCCAATTTACAGATGAAGAAACTGAGGTTCAGAGTTGTTAAGCAACTTGCCCAATACAACTCCACTAGTAAATGCTAGAGATAGCATTCGAATCCCAGCAATCTTACAACAGAACAAATGGCAAAAACTGCAGTTACTTTGCACCAACTTAACGTTATTACCAACTTTTCCCTATTTCCTAAGTGCAACTTCTGAGGATTATTTTCAAGTGAATACACATTTAATTCTTTTTCTTAATTTTCAGCCTCAGATACACTTCTATGGATTCCATTTATTCATTGCTTTATGTGTCACTGTAAAACCACATCCTAGTTAAATCCCACATCTATCTAAATATAGATTCCAAGAATCTAAGGAATACTATTATGTGTAAAGCCCCCAAGGATATTAAAAAGAAGAAATAACTCTGTCCTCTGTTGATCAAGGAGTTATGATACGTACACCAAATAACTTCAAAGTCAATGTGTTAAGTTCAAAAAGATGTTACAGATAAAAATTATGGGAATTTAGATGCAAGCAGCATTTGGGTTGAAAATTAAAAGTAAGTAGGAATTTGACATAAAAAGAAATAGAGTTCACTCCATTACGTATGGAGGCACAGTTACCAAGAAGAAAAGGACATATTCGCAGTGCTGGCTGCAATAAATTTATCTGATTGGGATATGGGCTGTGTCAGTGGCATACTCGAGCTGTACCTGCACTGAAACTCACCACTCTTTCTCCACCCCAAGGTTCCTTTCAATTAATATCTTTACTAAAATGAAACTTATATGTAATAATAACCAACTGGGGTCTTTTTTGTCATAGTAGGATTCTGGCTTTTTTATATCTATATGATAAAAGGACTTACATATGGTTAGCATATCTATTTTTCTGAAGCAAGTATATGAATATACTTCGAAGAATTTTTAGCAGGATTTAAAAAAAAATGGTTTAGTTTAATTTTTGGCTAATCAGATTCAATGTAATGTATTGGAAAGATGATGGACTTTTCAGTCAAAAGATCTGAGTTTTTATCAGTTTCTAGTCGTACAATCTTAGGCAAACACTGAGCCTCTAGGCCCCAGCTTTGTCATTTGTGAAACTGGGATAATAGTAATGCTTGGCTTGCCTTCCTAGGTAGTTGTGAGGATCAAATAAATAATACATGGACTCAAAAAACATCTACAAATTCTAGTTGCTAATTAACCAGTAAAGTAAATTATTTGGTAGATCTCATTCCAGAGTCATTCTGGTTAATTGGTATTTGATTCCACTCATCTTGTTCCTGCTGTTAAGGTCTTCCAGTGTCATCATATCTCTGAACAAATTTAACCATTAGATTCGCAATCATACATAATTTCTTATTCATACAAAGTTCCTATCTCTATAGGATGTATTCTCTGCTTCTATATTTTTTATGGTTGTAGTCAGAGTTAGTTGTTTCATGCAGTATCTAAATTTATATGAGTGTGTGAGGAAAAGAGTTATGAAAGCAAATGAGAGGGGGAAAAACTCCTCACCGATAAGGAAACAGAAACAGCAGATGAATGCTACTGAGAATTTCTCTCTGGAAAGTAATAAATGTATTCAATATACTTGTATGTATCAGGCACTAGATTAGTCACAAATAAGGTGATAGGTACTCCAGGTTTAGCTTGAGAGGCCACTAGTCTGTTTTGTGAGATTTCTAAAATCTCATCTATTTGGATCTTGGAGTTTGAGAAGATGCAATCATCTTAAAAGCTATATTAGAACTGATTTGTTTAAGCTACTTACTGAGATTGTTTAAGGTCTGTGAGTTGTTTTTTAAAAACTATGTTGGTAAGGCCAATGATGTGAATTCAAATTTACTGAGGCTTTATTCTAAATATCACTCCAGACTCAATCCTGGGAAACTGCTTTGCAAGTATGGAGTGGAAAATAGACTAAAAAAAAAGCATGAAGGGCAAAAAACAGAAGCGTGCAGCCAATTTAGGGTTTGCATTATAACCTAATTATGATGGCTCAAGAGAGTCTTATATTTTCTGCATATGAAGGGGCAATGAAAATAGAACACAGAGGTGATCTTCAAAAAATCCAGTGTAGTAGCTTGAGCCTACGAGAGAAAACTGACAAGAGAAACCTCTTCAGTTGTTTCAAGTAAGTTGTGGTCCACAGAGAAGGCTGCAAGGTTTATAGAAGGATACTCAGAAAGAATCACAGCATTTTAGACCTAGAACATCGTCATTTTTCAAGTGAGTGAACTAAGAGGGGTTAAAGGGCTTACCAGGAATGATGTCCTTGATAATACTGCAGCTAGTACCATTTGTGGGATTTCTCCAATTTCAGGTGATGACTTTCCTATAAAATGTTAGAATTGTTTTCTTTTGTGATTCTCTCTCAAGCTTTATGTCAACACAGTTCTGATTATCTCCGTCGTGGTGTCTTCAGGCTACCTTTTAAAATCCAAGGCAACTAAAGTTCTTTTATTTCACAAGTATTTACTGAAGGACTTCTTTATGCCAGGTCCTGTGCTAGCCGCAGGTGATACAATGATGAATAAGACATTGTAACCCAAGCATACTTCGGTTATGAACAATCATCACAGATGGACAATCTTTCACTCAAAGTTTATTCAATGTATGTAAATTCAATGGAAAAATCAAATTTTGGGATTACAAAGTGATCCAATCATCTGCAATGTACCACTTCTCTGATTCAAATCATCCAAAGAAAAAAAGCATATTAGATAGCTTAGGCATGGTGAAGGTTCATTGTTTCCCTTTCACATTTCTTACTGAGGTTGCCTAATGGGCCAAAAGCAATGTTCAGTTTGCAATTTTATAAATTTATGTCCTTGAAGTTTGGATGCAAAATGAATTCATTTCTGGTAGGACTTCCCAGGAGATTTGGTTGGTTCAAGATTATGTTCCAAATAGATTTGTTTAAGAATCTCAACAAATAATGAAACTGTCCTATTCATGGCCATGCCACCTGACTCCCCCCATTCATACCTGCCTGAGCCAAAAGTAAAGCAAAATACAAACACATTTCCAACCCTAAGTAGCATCCTGGTGCCCACTGTTGAGTCTGAACACCCTATCTAAAGCAAAACCACAATTTGCACATTCAGTCAATGAAAGCCACACCCCCAAATGTTTTTGTAAGATTGTCGAAAATGTAAAACAGCTTGAAATTTGAAACCTTTTAAAAATGTAAGGATGAGGCCGGGCGTGGTGGCTCATGCCTGTAATCCCAGCACTTTGGGAAGGCCTAGACGGGCAGATCACGAAGTCAGGAGATCGAGACCATCCTGGCTAACACGGTGAAACCCCGTCTTTACTAAAATACAAAAAAAAGTTAGCCGGGCGTGGTGGCGGGCGCCTGTAGTCCCAGCTACTCGGGAGGCTGAGGCAGGAGAATGGCGTGAACCCGGGAGGCGGAGCTTGCAGTGAGCCGAGATGGTGCCATTGCACTCTAGTCTGGGCGACTGAGCGAGACTCTGTCACAAAAAAAAAAAAAAAAAAAATGTAAGGATGAGTAGAAAATTCTGTCATCTTGAGAAAAGCAAAGAAAATAATGAAGACACACTGTCTTCAAAAATATCTCTCAACTTTCATAGGTTTCAAGTAGAAAGGCTTGCTTAAAATATTCTGAAAAATTTTTCAGAATTCATATCATAATTATCACTGCAATATATTGTTCTAGATTTTTCATAAGGAGCTCATGACATCAAAGAGCATTAAACACACTATTTCTGTGCACACCTGGTAAGGTGAGGTGCAAGGCTTCTAGAAAGAAGCTACTATCCAACTCAGGGTTCACGGCGCTCCAGCTCGGACCAAACTTTCTCTGGGAATAATAGTGACATTAGGGAATTCTCAGTGAATAACACTGTAAGATTTTGGATCTTAACATTTTATCTTCTGCAGTATATCAATCATCACTTTTCATTAATAAAACAACCTTTGTATTTTTCGTCCATTGCTTTCAAATTAGGATAGTCAATGGGATCTCACTGTTCTGTCCAGTGGTGCCATTTGCTAGAAGAATAAATGATTGTTGAAGAGCTGCTAAACCAATTGGGCAGCCTAAAGATAATAAGCCTCTGTGAACTAACCATATGTCCCAATAACTCTGCACTTCGTCAAAAGAGCCACAATCAATGGTCAGATCAAAATGCATATTCCCATAGTACACAAGAGAAGGAAAGGTGCGGATGCCTTTGGCTTAAAAAATAGTTTACTATTTTCTGATTACAAAAAAATTATCCACAAAATAGTAAACATATTAGTACAAAAAGAAAAGTATCCATAATCTTACTACCCAAAGGCAACATTATTAACATGTTGTTATATTTCCTTCCACACTTTTTTAGGCATATTTTCCCTAATTGAGATCATCCCATAGATCTAATTTTATTGTCTGCATTTTTCATAAAATTATAAAACACATTTTCTCATTCTTCACATGAGTAATTTTAATGGCCGCATAATCTTTCATCTTACAGGTGTACCATAATTTATTTAGAAATCCGTCTTATTATTGAACATACATGGTGGGGTTTTTTGTTTAATTTTGTTTTTTTTCTTAGTGAAGCTGTGTAAATATCTTTGGCTACAAGTAATCTTTCAACAGAAACTCTTGATAGAGTGGGAACACTTGAATACAAAAAAATAAATTTCTAGTGTCTGTCATCAGACTATCAATTCTATCTCACTTTTTTCATTCAACTGATAATATTAATTCACTGAAGTAGTATATAAGACTCCAATGTAGAAAGCTACAACTGATGATCCGGAATAAAACTGGAATATTGGATCAAATACTTATTGCATTTTCATTTGTCTATTGGATAACTTTACAGCTTTATTTGTCTCCTATTTTGAAGATAACTTTGGCTCAAATGCAGAGAGGTGCCAACATTGGTGAATACCTAGCAATGTCTTTATTCATGGCTCTGCTTCCTGACTGACATCCTCTGCTTTCTCATTTTCAGGTTTAAGATGTTTTTCTTTCTTTTTTCTTGTTTTCTTGTTTGGGCTACAAATTTATTTTTTCACATTGATTTTTTTTAATTTTTAAATTTTTTGTGGGTACACAGTAGGCATATAATTATTTATGGAATACATGAAATGGGAAAAATGAATTCCTAGAAGGGGATTGCTGGATGAAAGGATACATGCATATGTAATTTTAATAGGTGATGCCAAATTTCCCCCCTTAGCAGTTGTTTTATTTTTCATTTTCACCACTACTATATTAGAGTTAATTTTAATTTTGTTACTTCACTCATTAAGGAGTCACTACAGTATAAAGTCCTTCCAGATTCACAGTAATGAACAAGATATGGAGGTAGCTATGGAAAACATGGACGCCAGCTTGTGATGGTAGCCAAGATTCTGGAGGCCTAAATAGAGAGTTAAGCACCACTTCTTAAAATAATTTCATGGACTGGAAGAGTTAACATTGTTAAAATGGCAATACTCCTCAAATTGACCTATAGATTAAACGTCCATCAAAATTCAAACTGCCTATTTGGTGGAGAAATTGACAAGCTAATCCTGAAATTCATATGAGAATGCAAGAGACCCAATAGAGCCAAAAACAATCTTGAAAGAGAAGAACAAGATTGGAGGAGTCACACTTCCAAATTTCAAATCTTACTACAAACCTACAGTAAAGACAGTATAATACTGGCAAAAGGACAGACACAGATCAATGGAACAGAATTAATAACATAGAAATAAACCTATACATCTATACTCAATTGATTTTTGACAAGAATCCCAAGACCACTCAATAGGGAAAGAAAAGTTGTCTTAACAAATAGTGTTGGAAAAACTGGATATCCACGGGCATTTAAAAAAAAAAAAAAAAGTTAGACCGCTACTTAATACCATACAAAAAATTAACTCAAAATGTAACAAAAACATAAGTGTAAGAGCTAAAACTATGAAACTCTCAGAAGAAAACATAGGAGTAAATCTTTCTGACTTTTTAATTAGGCATTGTTTCTTAGATACAACACCAAAACCCAAGCAACCAAAGGAAAAGTAGACAAATTGAACTTCATTAAAACTAAGCTTTTGTAAACTTTTGTGCTTCAAAGGACACCATGACTGAAGTGAAACAACAGCCTATAAAATGGGAGGAAATATTTGGAAATCATATATCTGATAAGGGTCTAGTAACCAGAATAAAGAGCTCTTACGACTCATCAACAAAAGGACAAATAACCAACTTGAAAATGGGCAAAGGACTTGAATGGACATTTCTCCAAAGATATACAGATGGAAAATAGGTACATGCTCAACATCATTAGTCATTAGGGAAACGCAAATCAAAACTACAATGTGATACCACTTCACACCCACAAGAATAGTTGTAATTAAAGAAAGAAAACAGAAAATACACTTGGTGAAAATGTAAAGAAATGTGAACCTTCATATATGCTAGTGGGAATGTAGAATGGTGAAGCTTCTGTGAAAAATAGTTTGGCAATACCTCCAAAAGTTAAATACAGAGTTACCATATGACCCAGAAGTTCTACTCCTAAGTATATACCCAAAAGAATCTCAAACATACAGTCACGCATCGCTTAATGCTGAGACACATTCTGAGAAATGTGTCATTAGATATTGTTGTGTGAACATCACAGAGTATACATACACAAACCTAGATGATATAGTCTACTACATACCTAGGCTGCTATGTAATAGCAGTAATGTTAATGATTTTCATGATATGAGAAGCCTGTGCTTCAAAACAAGAACTCTCAGTAGTGGGCCAGGCACAGTGGCTCGCCCCTGTAATCCCAGCACTTCGGGAGGCTGAGGCAGGTGGATCACCTAAGGTCACGAGTTCGAGACCAGCCTAGCCAACATGGTGAAACCCCATCTCTACTAAAAACACAAAAATTAGCCAGGCATCATGGCATCTGCCTTTAATCCCAGCTACTAGGGAGGCTGACGTGTGAGAATTGCTTGAACCTGGAGGTGCAGGTTGCAGTGAGCCAAGATTACAACATTGCACTCCAGCCTGGGTGACAGAGTGAGACTCCGCCTCAAAAAAAAAAAAAAAATTAAAAAAGAAGTCTCAGTAGTAGAACTTTCAACCACAAAGCTAGAATCACTTCATGAGTGTCCATCACCATACCATACATTTGAAGGGCACACTATCTTTTTGTAAAAGTCTAAAATGAGACAGGATGGAATCAAACTCCCTATTACTTCTAGGCTGCAAACCTGTAAAGCATGTTACTGTACTGAATACCATAGGCAATTTTAACACAATGGCAATTACTTTTGTATCTAAATATATCTAAAAATAGGAAAGGCACAGTAAAAATATGGTATCATAATCTTATGAGACTACTGCCATATATGTGGTCTGTCATTGACTGAAACGTTATCTGGTACATGATTGTATATGCAAAAACTTGTGTGTGAATATTTATAGCATTGCTAATCATAACAGCCAAAAGGTGGAAACAACCTACATGTGATTAACTGAGTGAATAAACAAAATGTAGTATGATTAATGGCTACAAAAATACAGTTAGGTAGAAGGAATAAGTTCTAATGTGCAATAACACAGGAGGGCAACCATAGTTAAGAATTTATAGTATATTTCAAAATAGCTAGAAGAGAAGATTTGGAATGTTCTCAATACAAGGAAGTAATAAATGTTTGAGGTAATGGATACTCAATTACCCTGATTTGATCATTACACATTGTATGCATGTATCAAAATATGCCATGTACTCCATAAATATGTACAACTATTATATATCAATAAAAATGTAGATCAATACAATGAAATATTATTTGGCCATAAAAAGGTATGAAGTACTGATAGATGCTACAGCATGAATGTGCCTTTAAAACATTATACTAAGTGGAAGAATCCAGACACAAAAGTCCAGATATTGTATAATTTAATTTCTATAAAATGTTCAGAATAGGCAAATCCATAGAAACAGAAAATACTTTAGTGATTTCCATAGACAGGAGGAGGAGGAGGACGAGAATGGGAAGTGACTACTAATGAGCATGGGGTTTCTTTTTGGGGTAATAAAAGTGCTCTGGAATTACACAGTGGTAAAAGCTGCATAACTTTGCGAATACACTAAAAACAAATGATTGTACACCTTAAAATGCTGAATTTTATGATATTTGAATTACATCTCAATTAAAAAGCCTTTTTTCATGTTATTGTTTTATTCTGGATATCTAAACATTTCCATATTTGCAATACTAATCTCCCTTTTGCAAAGTGTTTTGACACAATAGTTGGGTTTGAATAATGCGTAGTGGATTTAGTGAATATGGCATACCCATTTGCAAAGGACCATTATATAAAGATCTTAATGCACTCTGTGTCTTCATAAGATTTGCTTCAGAGCCATTATAGTGAAGTTGAACTAATGATGATTTTGTTAAAAGCCTAAATTGAATGTCATCCAGAAGCAAGGTGCTTCCCCCAAATTATTTTTAGAATGGTTGTAGACAAAATACTGTAGTACTACTACTTAGATACAATTTAAAATATTATACAAATAACTGCCCCTCTGGAGTTTGCATTATCTTAGGTTGCATAAGATAAAAATTTTTCCTATGAGTCTCACATATTCAAATTGCTTAATCATATCAGCCCCTGCTTAACCACTGTTAAGCTCATATTCACTCTGATGAAATACATATACTTCAGACTAACACACAAGATCACTTTCTGTAATTACCCACCCTCCCTATTACCTCTCAATGCACCCTATTTCAGCTCTACTAAACCATATAATACTCCCTAATATGTTACTGAATATCCGTGTGTTTGTGCACATTTAGTTCCCTCTGCTTAAAATGATACCTATCACCTACACACTCTCCAGAAAATCCATTTCTTCTTATCCTTTAAAGCTTCACTTCTCTAGTATGCTTTTGGTGACTTCTCTGCCATCTTCCTACCCAGTGTGAGCTCTGTGTTCTCATCACGCCCTACACCCATCACAGTACTCTTCACATTGTATTGTTGTTATTTGTTTCTAGGTCTGTGTATTAATTTGGGTATTGCAACTATAATAGAGAATCCTAAGCATTTCAGCAGATGAAACTTATTATTTGTTCATATAACAGTCTAATGCAGGTCTAGTTAGTGGGGTTTAGGGACATCTGTTCCAAGCAATCATTCAAGGATGCTCTGGCTAATGGATGCTCTGTCATCTCTGAAGCAAAGATCTGCTAGGATGTCAATATCCAGTTTGGCTAAGAGGGAAGAGAGTTAGAAGGAGACATATCCTTTATTTAACTACCTTGGCCCAGAAGTGATACAAGTCACTTCTGCTTACCTTGCATTGGCAAACATTTTTCGCATGATCTCACCTTAATATAAGGGAGTTGGACAATTCTCTACCATGGAAGAAGGAGTATGAAATTTGGTGGAAAGTTAGCCAATCCTGTCAGCCTATTTCTTCCATTAAACATGGAACTTTTGAAAGTAGGAGCCATACCTCATTCATCCTAATAGTCACATTCATCTGCCACATAAAGCATAGATATGGTAGAATTTGTAAAATGTTCATCAACGTGTTATTATTTTTTGTGTGCCTGCATTACCTTTATTTGTTTTACCACAATTCCCCAGCCTTCAAACCAGATCTTTACCTCTATGTTCTAAGGAAAGAAGATCAATTCAGTAAAGCAAAAACAGGTGCAAGGTGGGAAAAATTCTGAATAAGACTGTGGACTGTATCAGTTTCAATATCTTCTTGTGATACATTATAGTTTTGCCAAGATATTAACACTGGGGAAAACTGAATGAAGGGCACATGAGACCTCTTGGTATTATTTCTTACAACTACATGAGAATCTACATGTAGCTCTAAGTACATGACCTCATAAGTATTTATTAAATACTTATTTCTTACAACTACATGTGACTCTACATGTAGTTGTAGTACATGACCTCATATTTTAATTTAAAATGTGGCTAAATACTAGGACCTAAAAATAAACAAACAATGGATGTTAATTTCTGACTTTTGTGCTTCCAAAAACTAAAGTCCTGGTATAAATAATGTGCTTGAAATAATACTCCATATGATGATGTTTAAAATATGTTTATAAATTCTTTGATGCTTTCCTCAACTCAAGTGCAGCCTAATTGCCTTCCCTTTGAATACAGACTCATCTTACTGTCTCACTTCTAATAAACAGAATGCAATAGAATTAACTGCAGTAGGTATAACGTCTTAGAAGATCCCCACACCTAATCTCTGTGACCTGTGGATATCTTAGGTTACATCTTAAAGAGGTCTTTGCAAATGTAATTAAGGTCACATACTTTGAAATAGAGAGATTACCCTGATTATCTGAGTAGGCCAATCCAATCACAGGAGCCCTCAAAATAGAGAACTTTCTCCAGCTACAGTAGGACAGAAAAGGCAGAGAGAGAGAGGTCAGAGACATTCAAAGCATGAGAAGGACTTAGCCTGCCATGACTGGGTGGGAAGATGAAGGGGACCATGAATGAGGGTATGTGTGTGGCCTTTAGAAGCTGAGAATAACCTCTGGCTGACAGCCAGCAAGGAAACAGAAACCCCAGCCCTACAACTGCAAGGACCTAAAGTTGGCCAACAACCTGCGTGATCTTGTAAGTAGATTTCTCCCAGAATTTCCAGCCTTCAGGCTGGCTGACACCCTGATGTAAGCTTTATGGACAAGGAGTCCAGGAACCAGCCATACGCATCTGGACTTCTGACCTATGGAACTGTGAAATAATAAGTTTGAATTGTTTAAGTCACTAAGCTTGTGGTAATTAGATATGATCACAATAGGAAATGATTACAGTAACACAATATGACTTCCAAGGCTAGATCATAAGAGGCAGTACAGTTTCCACCTGGAGTGTCTCTCTCTCCTCTCTGCTTCCTCTCTCCTCTCTCCTCTCTCTCATACCTTTGGAGCCCTGAGCAACCATATAAGTATGGCTAACCCGAAACCACCAAACTGGAGAAACTACATGGAGTGATCACATAGATATAGAGATACCCTAGCTGTTTTATCCCTAAGCTGTTTGCATTTCTAGTTTAGGTACCAGACATCTCAGAGGAAGCTTTTGATATGGCTGTAGCCTCAGCCACCATCAGACTGAGAGACCCCCAAGTAGGAATCACGTAGTTTAGCCCAATCAACCATCTTAACTATAAGACATTGATGATGATGATAATGATGGAGATGATGATGATAAAATGATTGTTTCATGAAACTAAAACTATGAAACTTTGTGGTGGTTCATTAAAAAAAAAAAACAACAACTGAATACTTCTCTAGCTTCTTGTTTTTCCACAGAGAGGAGATTAAAAACTTTCTCTGTATGAATGAGGGAGGAGCTGAATCACAGAGAAGTAGATAGAAAATCATTAGAACAAAGTGCTGATATGGGTCTTCACTCTTTACTTCCCTTGTAGGGATGAGGAAAAAATAGGAAGTACTTGTCCCTAACTTTTCACCTAGAAAAGGGTTCAGCAAACTTTTACTTCAAGGGCAAGATAGTAAATATTTTTAGGCTTCAAAGGATAAGAAGCAAAATCAAGACTATATAGTAGCAACTTATATACCATTTAAAATATAACCATTTATTTGTATTGGACAAATACATATACTAAAATTTGTATTTATTTTTTAAAAAAATCATACTTCCTTGCTTTCAAATATCTCACTGAAAGCAGTTTGCTCTTCAACAAACACCGTGTTTCTAAGTTCTGAAACGGGAGTATATTTGATTTTGTATACGAGGACTGTGTGTTCTGATTTTAGCCAGTCTGTATGAGGCCTGCTTCTCTTTGCAGTTGTCTTCTTTGACTTCAAAATTGCCAGATACCTTGAGTCAAACAGCAGAAAAATGCTAAATTGAATTTGAAACAGAAAGGGTGAATTTTTCCAGTGCCTTCCCAATTATTTTGCACATGATGTCATTTCTAGCATAGGTGAAAGAAACCTAGGTTTCAAATCACAAGATTTGAGCATAAGGCACTTTCTAGTTGCAGTACCACGAGCATGACAGTTAATATGTCTGAGCCTCAACTTCTGTAAGCCGATGGGATTAATAACTGCCTGCTCACTTAACATGGGTGGTTGAAATTCAAATAAGATAAAGAATATAAAGGTGAACTGCAACTTCAAAGTGTATGACACTTGCTAATTGTTATTGATGTGTCTATTACAAAGGATTTGGCCTCCCTGGCTGGCCCACCCACCCTCCCTCCCTCCTGTCCTTCTTTCCTTCCTCCCTCCCTCCATCCTTCCCTCCTTCTTTCATTCCTTCCTTTCTTCTTTGCTTCCTCTGTTCTTCTCCTCCACCTCTCTACCCACCTCACTCAACATGGTAGAGATTTGGGATCTGTGGCACATGATTATGGAAGGTGTCTTATGTTAGTAGGGCCTTTTGGGGCTTATGTTAGCCTTTTAACCATACATGCATTAATTCTCCAATAATTATGAGTACCTGCTCTTAGAGAGGCACTATATTTGGTGCTGTAGATATAGTAGTGAATGAGACAGACAAGGTTCCTCTCTCATAGATCTTAAGCTCCAATGGGGAGTATTATTAGTTTTCTATGACTGCTGCAACAAAGTACAATAAAATTAATAGCTTAAAACAGCACAAATGTAATATCTTTTAGTTCTGGAGGTGAGAAGTCTAAAACAGATCCACAGGGCTGTGTTCATTTGGGAGGCTCTAGGGAAGAATCTGTTTCCTTGTCCTTTACAGCTTCTGGAGGCCGCCTGAATTCCCTGACTGACGGCCTCTTCCTCTATCTTCAAAGCCAGGAATGTAGCATCTTCAAATCTTTCTCTTCGTTCCTCTGCTTCCACCATCACATCACCCTCTGTCTGACTGTGATTCCCCTGCCTCCCTTACAGGAAACTTTGTGACTACACTGGGTGCACTAATATAATCTAAGATAATCTTCCCAGATCAAGATGCTTAACTTGATTGCATGTACAAAGTCCCTTTTTTTCATATAAGGTAATCTTCACAAGTTCTGGGGATTAGGAGGCACACATTCTAGGTGGTTATCATTTAGTCCACCCGAGGGAAAGAGAGAAAGTAAACAAGCATACAAACAGATAAGATTTTAGAGTGTGATTTGTGCTGTGAGGGCAAAAAATAGCAGCTGCACCATCCAGTGCGGTAGCTACAAGCAACACGTGGCTATTGGGTACTTAATTGTTTTGTGAAATTTGTAGATTTCCTTGATGTTTTGAATAAGATATAAAAGTTTGTAAGCATCTTCAATATTCTAGCCATCTCTTTGCTTAATCATTTTGTTTTATTAAACAAACAATCTTTGGTCACTTCCTATATGCTGGGGGTAATTGAGAAAGCACACAGACTCTACTTCCAAGGAAGGTTCCATCAAGGAAAACGAGAAGTTGTTAAAAAAAAAAATACTAAAGATAAGCATGTAAAGAGTGTTGTGGAGCATATTTGGCAGACTTTATGCATGAATTTTATTTTTAAGAAATTGACAGAGAAAATTGTATGTATTTAACATGTACAACATGATTTTTTTTTTTTTTCTTGAGACAGAGTCTCGCTCTGTCACCCAGGCTGGAGTGCAGTGGTGCAATCTCGGCTCACTGCAACCTCCGCCTCCTGGGTTCAAGCGATTCTCCTGCCTCAGCCTCTCAAGTAGCTGGGATTACAGGAGTGTGCCACCACACCCGGCTAGTTTTGTATTTTTAGTAGAGATGGGGTTTCACTATGTTGGTCAGGCTGGTCTCGAACTCCTGACCTCAAGTGATCCACCTGCCTTAGCCTCCCAAAGTGCAATGTGATGTCTTGAAGTATATATACATTGTGGAATAACTGAATCTAGCTAATTAACATATGCATTACCTCACATAGTCAGCACTTTCGTAGTGAGAACACTTACCCACTCTCTTATCATTTGTCAAGAATACAATATATCGTTATTAACTATAGTCACATTGCTATACAATAGATCTTTTGAACTTATTCCTCCTGTTTAACTGAAATTTTGTATCCTTTGACCAACATCTCCTCAATATCACTCCCCAGCCCATTCTACTCTCTAGCTCTATGAAATCTACTTTTTAAGATTCTACATATGAGTGAGATCATGTGGTATTTGTCTTCTGTGCTTGGCTTATTTCACTAAACATAATGTCCTCCAGGTTTATCTATGTTGTTGCAAGTGACAGGTTTCCTCCTTTGTAAAGGCTGAATAATATTCTATTGTGTGTGTGTGTGTGTGTGTATACACATATATATGTATATACACCTATATACACATATACACATATATGTATATACACCTATATACACATATACACATATATGTATATACACCTATATACACATATACACATATATGTATATACACCTATATACACATATACACATATATGTATATACACCTATATACACATATACACATATATGTATATACACCTATATACACATATATGTATATACACCTGTATACACATATATGTATATACACCTGTATACACATATATGTATATACACCTGTATACACATATATGTATATACACCTATATACACATATATACACATATATGTATATACACATATATACACATATATACACATATATGTATATACACATATATACATATACGTATATACACACATATACACATATACATATATGTATATATACATACATGTATATATACATATGTGTGTATATATATACACACATATGTATATATATATACACACACACACACACACATTTTCTTTATCCATTCTTCTGTTGATGGACACTTAGCTTGATTCCATATCTTGTCTATTGTGAATAGTGCTGTAATAAAAAATGGAATGCGGATATCTCTTTGACATACTTATTTGGATATATATCCAGTAATGGAATTGGTGGATCATGTGGTGGTTCTGTTTTTAATCTTTGAGGAAACTCCATATTGTTTTCCATAACGGCTGTACATATTTACATTGCCACCAACAGTGTGCATGGGTTCCCTTTCCTCTACATCCTAGCCAAAATCTGTTATCTTTTGTCTTTTTGATAATAGCCATTCTAACAGGAAGGAAGTGACATCTCACTGTGGTGTTAATTTGCATTTCCCTGAAGCCACACAAGATGCTGAGCATTTTCTCATATACCAGTTGGCAATTTGCATGTCTTCTTTTGAGAAATGTCTATTCAGCTCATTTCCCCATCTTTCAACTGGGTTGTTTACTTGCTATTGAGTTGAATTCCTGATATATTTTGGATATTAATCCCTTATCAGATACATAGTTTGCAGGTATTTTCTCCCATTCTGTAGGTTGATTGTTTCTTTCGCTGTGCAGAGCTTTTTAGTTTGATGTAATTCCATTTGTCTATATTTTGCCTGTGCTTTTGGTGTCATATCCAAAAAATGTTTCCCCAGACCAATATAATAAAGCTTTTCCCTATGTTTTCTTCTAGAATTTTCATAGTCTGGGATCTTACATTTAAGTCTTCAATATATTTTGAGTTGTTTTTCTATATGGTACGATTTAGGGTCTATTTTCATTCTTCTGCATATGGGTATCTGGTTTTCCCAACTCCATTTATTGAGGGACTATCCTTTCCTCAATGAGTACCTTTGGCATCTTGTTCTTTTTGCTCAAGATTGCTTTGGCTCTTTGGGGTCTTTTATGGTTCCACATAAATTTTAAAATTGTTTTTTCTATTTCTGTGAAAGATGTCATTGGTATTTTGATAGGGATTACACTGAATATGTAGATTGCTTTGGGTAGTATGGACATTTTAACAATATTAATTCTTCAAATTCATGAAAACAGATATCTTTCCATTTATTTGTGTCTTCTTCAATTTCTTTCATCAAAAGTTTGTAGTTTTCAGTGTAGAGATCTTTCACCTCCTTGATTAAATTTAGTCCTTATTTTATTTTAGCGATTGTAAATGAGATTGTTTTCTTGATTTCTTCTTCAGACAGGTTGCTGTTAGTACAGACACACTACTGATTTTTGTATGTTAACTTTATATCTTACAATTTTACTAAATCCATTTATCAATTTTAACAGATTTTTCTGGAGTTGTTAGAGTTTTCTATATATAAGATCATGTTATCTGCAAACAAGGACAATTTAACTTCTTCCTTTCCAATACAGAAGGCTTTTGTTTCTTTCTCTTGCCTAATTTGCTCCGGCTAGGCTATTGAGTTCTTTAAATGGAGCTAGTGTGACTGAGGAACTGAATTTTTAATTTTATTTCATTTTAATTAATTTAGATTTAAATTCAGATAGCCACAAGTGGTTACCATAATGGACAGTCTAGCTTTAGGCTTTTTGAAGCCACACAAGAAAATATTTCCCCTCTTTTTAACTTAGCTGAATTGCATGACTACCCATGAAAACAGCCAATACCCATCAGCTTTAATAAATGGAATGAGGCTAGTCAGGTGAGCAACTAGATACGTTTTCCTGCACTGGCCAAAAAGAAATACTCCCTATTACTATAGCAATCATCTAGAGAATATTCAATCAGAGAATATTCCTTCTATTTGGAGGGAAAAGTAGGTTGGGACACTGCTCATAATACTTCATTTCCTTCTGTATATATCCACATGCTTTCCCTGTCTTCAAGATCGGCTGAGGGTATTTCCTTAGCTCCTGACTTTGTTTTGGCCAATGGAGTGTTAACAGCTATGACAGACACATGGGCTTTAAATTTGCTTACATGTCTGTGTTTAGCCTCCTGTAGAACAGGGGTAGAACAGCCTATCCCAGGTAGCCTCCAGTCCAAGGAAAATGTGGCAACACGGGAATACACCTGAATTAAACCTGGAGACTGATACCTAGAGCATGGAGTTCATCCTAGCCTAGCTGAGGTAGAGCCGATCTGCAGACTTTAAGCCATAGAATTTTGGCTGAATTTGTTACTCGGCATTGCAGTAGCATAGCTAACTAATACAATGGGCAATATCAGAAGGATTTCTCCTTTCTAGGAGGACTTTACACATTTCTAGAAGAGGCTGACTTAGCTCCCGTAATTCTTCCGAGCTCTCTGTGGTTTTTCCATTTAACGTGGGGTAGTTGACACGGGATTATTTGCTTTCAAAGCAGTTTTTTTCAGTAGTGGTAAGAATAGGGAGACCTTCAAAGTCTAAGGATTTGTGTAACAGAAATTGCACAGCTCAGTGAGCAAAGCAACTGAGTGGAACCCTTCTCTCAAAAAAGGTCTATTTCTGGCTTCAAAGACACAACTTTCTCCTTCTTGAACTCCCCATCTTGTAGGCTGTTAGCAGGAAGGCAAATAAAACATCACTATCTAGCTTTCCTTCCAAAGTAAGTGTGATGAAAAACAAAGATGGAAATGTCTTTTAAAAGCCCAGAGTACTTTAAATATGTGACTTTAATTTCAGTAGCTAGAGTTGCTACAAGTAAACCTGGTAATGCCTCTCAGACGGACATTCTCTTCTAAGTGACTGAGGCTTAGCCATTTCACCTGTTGTTTCTCTGCATGAAAAAAGTTGAGTCAGGTTTTTTTTCCTTGTGATTTTTGCCACCTTCTGAGCATTAATGATGCTGGAATAGTAGTCTACTCTTCCCCCAGGTGCATTGATTTTCCTGCTTGAATTGATGTAGTCCCACAAAGAGAACACCTCACTGTTATTATCCTTTCGGATGCCCTATTCGCTGGCTCAGCCACCCTGCTCGGCTTAATGAAAAATAGACTGTGTTGATGGAAGAAAAACAGTTTTTCAGATCTAAGAGACTTCCTGAGCTTGAAGCATGAGAATAGGCACCTACTCAAAAACTAAGGGAGCCAGATTTCAAAAATTTAATATAGCAATCAACAAAATTATCAGTGGGACAGTGAACTATAGACTGTAAGATTTAAAACTCTGCTTGCTTATATATATGCAGGAAAACTTGCTTCCTATATGTTTGAGTCTGCCAACAGAGGCCAAAAACGTCATTATTGCCTATATTTTCTCTAGTTTGGATAAGGATATTTATTCTCTGAGGAAGGCATTAAATTGGCTCAGACAGTTACCAATAGCCACACATGGAAGTTTGGCTCCTTCCTCTGTGCTCTTGTTGCAATTATTCAACTCAATTATATTACTGCTACTTGTAATATATGTCTAGAACCTTCTCACTAGGTCAGGGGTCAGCCAGGCTATCATGGTCCTTTGGGTCTAGGACTAATGAAGTAATCCTTTCTCCTGAAGCCTCAGGGCTGAAATCAAAGGAAGATGCATAGCAGAGTTGAAGAAGAAGCTGAGTCTGGTAAGCCAGAGAGGTCAAATTACAGCAGATGGTTAAAGCCAAAAGGCCACAGCAGGTAGTAGTGGGGGTTTAGTGACAGGGAGAAGAGAAACCCACTTCAAGAAAGCAAGGTGTTATCCCAGGCAATTCTTGGAACAGGCATGGTTTGTCAGAAGCTGGCACCTATGTGCCCAAAGGAGAGTATTATCAAAAAGAGCCAGCTACAAAGGTCAGAGATAGGGCCTATCCCCCAAGTCTGTCTCTCCCACACGGCTGTGAGACCCCTGAGGAAGCTCTTATCTAATTCCTCCTTATGCCTCTAGTACATATCATATAGGAACTAAATAAATTTTGGCAGCGTGAAAAAAATACTTGTCGCGATTAAGCAGATATGCAGTATTTCTGCTAATATAACTATTCACGTAAGTCAAGTTATACAAAGAGATTATTAAGTTATGTGAGTAAAGTTTCATTTATACAATTAGTTGCATTTTGTGTAATCGAAGAACAGAAAACACAGAATTTAAAAGGTACAATGCATCATTTTTGAAAGAAAAACACTGATCATAGCCAGAGTTTTCTGGTAGGAAACTCAGTATACGCTTTTAAAGAGGCTACTGCTATTCTCTGGAGTTACTAACATTTGTGGTTCCTACTGCCATGAAAAGAAGATGGACTTAAAATGTACCCTTTAGGTTATTCTTAGAGAGAAGCACTTTGAAAGGAGAAAACACCATATAAGTGCCAAATCGTATTATTATCACCACTTCTGTGAATACCTCCAAGCCACGGCAAAACGTTCATAAAAGGAGTCTGCTTTGGGGATAGGCTGTTGAGAGAAGTTCATCTGAGATATTCCACGCACAAGCTGCCTGCATTTAGTGCCATCTCCCTGAAATCCCAAATTACTACTGTCACCACTTTGTGTAGTAAAACTTTCAGGTAAATAAAAAGCAAAACAGGAAGAAAATATTAAGTGCTTTTACAGTGGACTAATGAAAACAATCCCAGAGCATTATTTACTTTCATGGTAAATCGTAGTGTGAAAAAAAAAACAAAACAGTATACATTCCTGTTACTGACCACTGTCACTAAACACCATGGAACACTGGCTCTTTTTATCCTCTTCCTATAATTACAGAAAGCCTAAATTAAATATTTCTCATGTCAGTGTCAGTTCTACTTTCAGCCTCCAGGTTTTCTAGAACTGCTCAAATTCTCATGCCCATATTCCTATATACATTCCTGATATGTTTATACACACATATTTAGAGTAGGGGTTGGCAAACTATAGCCTGTTGGCCAAATCTGGTACACTGCCTGTTTTTGTATGTCCCATGAGCTAAGAATGGTTTCTATATTTTAAAATGGATTTTGAAAAGTACAACAAATAATATATTATGACAAGTAAAAATTATATGAAAGTTAAATGTCAATGTCCATGCATAATGTTTTACTGGAACACAGTCAGGCTCATGAGTTTATGTATCATTCATGGCTGCTTTTGTGCTAAAAATGAATAGCTGTGATTGAGATCCTATCTGTCAAAGACAAAAATATTTACTCTCTGGCCCTTTACAGAAAAAAATTGCCAACTCCTGATCTAAAGCATACTTATTTGCTCCTTTTAAAAAATTGCTTTTCTGTTGAAGTATAATGTGATACTTCAATAAAGGGCAAAGGGTAGAAACTCTATGAACTTTTACATACGTATTTACCTGTGTAACTCCCACCCAAATCAAAATAAAGAACATTTCCAGCATCCCAAAAGGTTTCCTCTCAGCTGAAGTTATCCATTTTTCTAAGATCTATCACTCATGAATTGATTCTACTTGTTTTTGAAACGTAAATCAATGGAGTAATGTAGTATTTCAAATCAATGGAGTAATGTATTTTTTGGTTTGGCTTATTTTATTCAACATTATGTGTATGAAATTCATGTTGTATGTGGCAGTAGTTTGTTCTATTGTATGAATGTACTATATATTCTACTCTTGTTGGATATTGGGTAGTTTTCAATTGTGGGCTATTATGAATACAGCTTCCATGAACATTTTCGTATACGTATTTTGGTGACTATAAATACTCAGCTCTCTTAAGTATACTCCTAGAATGATGCTCCTAGGATGCTGATCCTTTTTTTTAAAAAAAACAGAACTACAATTTGCTACAAGCAAGGTACATTCATAGAACCTTTAAAAAATATAAAGTAAAAACATTTTTGAAGATGCATACTAAAATATTTAGGGGATAACTTGTAGAGTGCCATTTAAAAGACTATGGCAATTATCTAGAATCTACAAGAAACAAATAAGCAAAAAATAAATAATCCAATTTAAAAAATGGGCCAAGGACATGAACATATACTTCTCAAAAGAAGATGTACAAGTGGCCAATGAACAAGAAAAAATGCTCAACATCACTACTCACCAGAGAAATGCAAATCAAAACCACAATGAGATATGATATCACAATAGTTGAAATGATGATTATTAAAAAGTCAAAAAACAAGAAATCCTGGGAAGGCTGCAGAGAAAAAGGAGTGCTTATACACTGTTGGTGGGAATGCAAACTAGTTCAGCCACTGTGGAAAACAGTTTGGAGATTTCTCAAAGAACTTAAAACAGAACTACCATTTGACCCAGCAATCCCATTACTGAGTATATACTCAAAGGAAAATAAATTGTTCTACCAAAAAGACACATGCACTTGTATGTTCATCTATGAGCCATTCACAAAAGCAAAGACATAGAATCACTGGGCAACCCAGGTGCCAATCGATGTTGGATTAGATAAACAAAATCTGGTACATATATGCCATGGAATACTACACAGCCATACAAAAATGAGATCATGTCCTTTGCAGCAACATGGATGCAGCTGGAGGCCAATGTTCTAAGCAAATTAAAGCAGAAACAGAAAACCAAATACCACAAGTTTTCACTTACAACTGGAAGCTAAACATTGGACATAAAGATGGGAACAACAGTCACTGGGGACTACTTGAGGGCTCAGGGAGGAAGAGGGATGTGGGCTGAAAGATGACGTATTGGGTACTATGCCCACTACCTGGGTAAAGGGGCCATCCATACCCCAAACCTCAGTATCACACAATATACTCATATAATAAACCTGTGCATGTATCCCCTGAATCCAGCATTAAAAAAAAAAGGAAACTGGAACTACATGACAGGTCCCTTAGGGTTCATTTCATTGTACTCTATTCTTTAGTGCATTTGGAAACTTTCCCAATAAAAACTGGAAAAAATAAGAAACAGGTTGCAGTAAATAATGAAGCAGATCTACTATTATACTACCCAACTAGAATGCTAGACATTGGGGAAAGTTTCAGCTTCAGTAACTGTGACCAGTCCTGTATTTTCTAGCAGGTGAACTTGTTTTACTTATCATGAAAATAATTGGTGATATCCAGCATAAATTGTGGGGACAAAAATAGAATGAAATGGGAGAAATTTCACATCTAGAGCTTGCTAGATATACATTCTTAGGCAATGTATTTACCTTTGTCTGCAAAATGAGAATTCTTGTACCCAGAATTACTTTGGGGATTATATGAAGCCAGACAGGTATGAGCCTTTTATTTAGCATCTAAGACATGAGAAGCACTCAGTAAATGTTGTTTAAAACTATGTCTATCATTCATAGGCTGAAAGGGAGTTCAATTTCTGGCAAAGTAACGACACTCACTGGAAACAATTAGAAAATCTGAAAAAATATTAAAAGGCTCTATTTGAAGGCATAGGAGAACCATGAAGATACAAGTATTAGTGGCACTAAGACTCTACAGAGAGGAAAAGCCAGAGAAGTGAGCCTGGTGTTTGGTGCTGCTTTTTACCTCAAGGCCTTTGACAATTCCAAAAGCAGTGGCTGAGAGACTGAGAGATAGCACCGAGCTTTCAATAGACTCAGAGGGATCCTCAGTCAAAAGTTTGAGTTCTACATGGGAGGCTGGGGTGGGAGGATTACTTAAGCCTGGGAAGTCAAGGCTGCAGTGAGCCATGGTAGTGCTACTGTACTCCAGCCTGGGCAACAGAGTAAGACCCTGTCTCAAAAAAAAAAAAAAAAAAAAAAAAGAGGTTGAGCTCAAGACCACTAATAAGGATGGCTCCTGCCATATAATATACTCCAGGATTTCTGTTAGAATTCTAAAGGACTACACTCTAATTGGGAAATGGAAGGTTCCAGCTCTCAGAGACACTAAAGCCTAGTTTTGGATAATATTCTCTGATTGAATTAAGTTACTCTGGGATTCCTAGTTCCCCTAAAGTACCTGGCCTGATGGAGGCAAAATAAAAATAAATGCACTCTGGAGGAAGAATACATCATCCAGATCCACAAATTATCTCTTAATTTTTTTTCATATGAAATGTTGAACACACAATTTAAAAACAACCAGATGTATAAGAAGGAAAGGTTTGATCAAAAACCAATAGAGAAAGCAGACAATAAAAACAGACTCACCAGAGGTCCATATAATGGGC